>NW_026948186.1:235878-448269 GCF_963921235.1 Mobula hypostoma | reverse complement strand
CCTCACACACATCGTACTCCATCACCCCCCCGTCAGTTTAACACTGTAATGAGAGAGATAGAGATACAGAGAGAGAGAGAGAGACCCTCACACACATCGTACTCCATCACCCCCCCGTCAGTTTAACACTGTAATGAGAGAGATAGAGATACAGAGAGAGACCCTCACACACATCGTACTCCATCACCACCCCCGTCAGTTTAACACTGTAATGAGAGAGATAGAGATACAGAGAGAGACCCTCACACACATCGTACTCCATCACCCCCCCGTCAGTTTAACACTGTAATGAGAGAGATAGAGATACAGAGAGAGACCCTCACACACATCGTACTCCATCACCCCCGCCGTCAGTTTAACACTGTAATGAGAGAGATAGAGATACAGAGAGAGAGAGAGACCCTCACACACATCGTACTCCATCACCCCCCGTCAGTTTAACACTGTAATGAGAGAGATAGAGATACAGAGAGAGAGAGAGACCCTCACACACATCGTACTCCATCACCCCCCCGTCAGTTTAACACTGTAATGAGAGAGATAGAGATAGAGAGAGAGACCCTCACACACATCGTACTCCATTACCCCGCCGTCAGTTTAACACTGTAATGAGAGAGATAGAGATACAGAGAGAGAGAGAGACCCTCACACACATCGTACTCCATCACCCCCCCGTCAGTTTAACACTGTAATCAGAGAGATAGAGATACAGAGAGAGAGAGAGAGACCCTCACACACATCGTACTCCATCACCCCCCCGTCAGTTTAACACTGTAATGAGAGAGATAGAGATACAGAGAGAGACCCTCACACACATCGTACTCCATCACCCCCCGTCAGTTTAACACTGTAATCAGAGAGATAGAGATACAGAGAGAGAGAGAGAGACCCTCACACACATCGTACTCCATCACCCCCCCCGTCAGTTTAACACTGTAATGAGAGAGATAGAGATACAGAGAGAGAGAGAGAGACCCTCACACACATCGTACTCCATCACCCCCCCCGTCAGTTTAACACTGTAATGAGAGAGATAGAGATACAGAGAGAGAGAGACCCTCACACACATCGTACTCCATCACCCCCGCCGTCAGTTTAACACTGTAATGAGAGAGATAGAGATACAGAGAGAGAGAGAGACCCTCACACACATCGTACTCCATCACCCCACGTCAGTTTAACACTGTAATGAGAGAGATAGAGATACAGAGAGAGAGAGAGAGACCCTCACACACATCGTACTCCATCACCCCCCCGTCAGTTTAACACTGTAATGAGAGAGATAGAGATACAGAGAGAGACCCTCACACACATCGTACTCCATCACCCCACCGTCAGTTTAACACTGTAATGAGAGAGATAGAGATACAGAGAGAGACCCTCACACACATCGTACTCCATCACCCCCCGTCAGTTTAACACTGTAATGAGAGAGATAGAGATACAGAGAGAGACCCTCACACACATCGTACTCCATCACCCCCCCGTCAGTTTAACACTGTAATGAGAGAGATAGAGATACAGAGAGAGACCCTCACACACATCGTACTCCATCACCCCCCGTCAGTTTAACACTGTAATGAGAGAGATAGAGATACAGAGAGAGACCCTCACACACATCGTACTCCATCACCCCCCCGTCAGTTTAACACTGTAATGAGAGAGATAGAGATACAGAGAGAGACCCTCACACACATCGTACTCCATCACCCCCCGTCAGTTTAACACTGTAATCAGAGAGATAGAGATACAGAGAGAGAGAGAGACCCTCACACACATCGTACTCCATCACCCCCCCGTCAGTTTAACACTGTAATCAGAGAGATAGAGATACAGAGAGAGAGAGAGAGACCCTCACACACATCGTACTCCATCACCCCCCCGTCAGTTTAACACTGTAATGAGAGAGATAGAGATACAGAGAGAGAGAGAGACCCTCACACACATCGTACTCCATCACCCCCCCGTCAGTTTAACACTGTAATGAGAGAGATAGAGATACAGAGAGAGAGAGAGACCCTCACACACATCGTACTCCATCACCCCCCCGTCAGTTTAACACTGTAATGAGAGAGATAGAGATACAGAGAGAGAGAGAGACCCTCACACACATCGTACTCCATCACCCCCCGTCAGTTTAACACTGTAATGAGAGAGATAGAGATACAGAGAGAGACCCTCACACACATCGTACTCCATCACCCCCCGTCAGTTTAACACTGTAATGAGAGAGATAGAGATACAGAGAGAGACCCTCACACACATCGTACTCCATCACCCCCCCGTCAGTTTAACACTGTAATGAGAGAGATAGAGATACAGAGAGAGACCCTCACACACATCGTACTCCATCACCCCCCGTCAGTTTAACACTGTAATCAGAGAGATAGAGATACAGAGAGAGAGAGAGAGACCCTCACACACATCGTACTCCATCACCCCCCCGTCAGTTTAACACTGTAATGAGAGAGATAGAGATACAGAGAGAGAGAGACCCTCACACACATCGTACTCCATCACCACCCCCGTCAGTTTAACACCCTAATGAGAGAGATAGAGATACAGAGAGAGACCCTCACACACATCGTACTCCATCACCCCCCGTCAGTTTAACACTGTAATGAGAGAGATAGAGATACAGAGAGAGAGAGAGACCCTCACACACATCGTACTCCATCACCCCCCCGTCAGTTTAACACTGTAATGAGAGAGATAGAGATACAGAGAGAGAGAGAGAGACCCTCACACACATCGTACTCCATCACCCCCCGTCAGTTTAACACTGTAATGAGAGAGATAGAGATACAGTGAGAGAGAGAGAACCTCACACACATCGTACTCCATCACCCCCCCGTCAGTTTAACACTGTAATGAGAGAGATAGAGATACAGAGAGAGACCCTCACACACATCGTACTCCATCACCCCCCCGTCAGTTTAACACTGTAATGAGAGAGATAGAGATACAGAGAGAGACCCTCACACACATCGTACTCCATCACCCCCCGTCAGTTTAACACTGTAATGAGAGAGATAGAGATACAGAGAGAGACCCTCACACACATCGTACTCCATCACCCCCCCGTCAGTTTAACACTGTAATGAGAGAGATAGAGATACAGAGAGAAAACTCACAGTAGTAAGAGATAGAGATACAGAGAGAGAGAGACCCTCACACACATCGTACTCCATCACCCCCCCGTCAGTTTAACACTGTAATGAGAGAGATAGAGATACAGAGAGAGAGAGAACCCTCACACACATCGTACTCCATCACCCCCCCGTCAGTTTAACACTGTAATGAGAGAGATAGAGATACAGAGAGAGAGAGAGACCCTCACACACATCGTACTCCATCACCCCCCGTCAGTTTAACACTGTAATGAGAGAGATAGAGATACAGAGAGAGAGAGAGACCCTCACACACATCGTACTCCATCACCCCCCCGTCAGTTTAACACTGTGATGAGAGAGATAGAGATACAGAGAGAGACTCTCACACACATCGTACTCCATCACCCCCCGTCAGTTTAACACTGTAATGAGAGAGATAGAGATACAGTGAGAGAGAGAGAACCTCACACACATCGTACTCCATCACCCCCCCGTCAGTTTAACACTGTAATGAGAGAGATAGAGATACAGAGAGAGACCCTCACACACATCGTACTCCATCACCCCACCGTCAGTTTAACACTGTAATGAGAGAGATAGAGATACAGAGAGAGACCCTCACACACATCGTACTCCATCACCCCCCCGTCAGTTTAACACTGTAATGAGAGAGATAGAGATACAGAGAGAGACCCTCACACACATCGTACTCCATCACCCCCCCCGTCAGTTTAACACTGTAATGAGAGAGATAGAGATACAGAGAGAGACCCTCACACACATCGTACTCCATCACCCCCCGTCAGTTTAACACTGTAATGAGAGAGATAGAGATAGAGAGAGAGACCCTCACACACATCGTACTCCATTACCCCGCCGTCAGTTTAACACTGTAATGAGAGAGATAGAGATACAGAGAGAGAGAGAGACCCTCACACACATCGTACTCCATCACCCCCCCGTCAGTTTAACACTGTAATGAGAGAGATAGAGATACAGAGAGAGAGAGAGACCCTCACACACATCGTACTCCATCACCCCCCCGTCAGTTTAACACTGTAATGAGAGAGATAGAGATACAGAGAGAGACCCTCACACACATCGTACTCCATCACCCCCCCGTCAGTTTAACACTGTAATCAGAGAGATAGAGATACAGAGAGAGAGAGAGAGACCCTCACACACATCGTACTCCATCACCCCCCCCGTCAGTTTAACACTGTAATGAGAGAGATAGAGATACAGAGAGAGACCCTCACACACATCGTATTCCATCACCCCCGCCGTCAGTTTAACACTGTAATGAGAGAGATAGAGATACAGAGAGAGAGAGAGACCCTCACACACATCGTACTCCATCACCCCACCGTCAGTTTAACACTGTAATGAGAGAGATAGAGATACAGAGAGAGACCCTCACACACATCGTACTCCATCACCCCCCGTCAGTTTAACACTGTAATGAGAGAGATAGAGATACAGAGAGAGACCCTCACACACATCGTACTCCATCACCCCCCCGTCAGTTTAACACTGTAATGAGAGAGATAGAGATACAGAGAGAGACCCTCACACACATCGTACTCCATCACCCCCCCGTCAGTTTAACACTGTAATGAGAGAGATAGAGATACAGAGAGAGACCCTCACACACATCGTACTCCATCACCCCCCCGTCAGTTTAACACTGTAATGAGAGAGATAGAGATACAGAGAGAGAGAGAGACCCTCACACACATCGTACTCCATCACCCCCCCGTCAGTTTAACACTGTAATGAGAGAGATAGAGATACAGAGAGAGAGAGAGACCCTCACACACATCGTACTCCATCACCCCCCCGTCAGTTTAACACTGTAATGAGAGAGATAGAGATACAGAGAGAGACCCTCACACACATCGTACTCCATCACCCCCCCGTCAGTTTAACACTGTAATGAGAGAGATAGAGATACAGAGAGAGACCCTCACACACATCGTACTCCATCACCCCCCCGTCAGTTTAACACTGTAATGAGAGAGATAGAGATACAGAGAGAGAGAGAGACCCTCACACACATCGTACTCCATCACCCCCCGTCAGTTTAACACTGTAATGAGAGAGATAGAGATAGAGAGAGAGACCCTCACACACATCGTACTCCATCACCCCCCGTCAGTTTAACACTGTAATGAGAGAGATAGAGATACAGAGAGAGAGAGACCCTCACACACATCGTACTCCATCACCCCCCCGTCAGTTTAACACTGTAATGAGAGAGATAGAGATACAGAGAGAGACCCTCACACACATCGTACTCCATCACCCCCCCGTCAGTTTAACACTGTAATGAGAGAGATAGAGATACAGAGAGAGACCCTCACACACATCGTACTCCATCACCCCCCCGTCAGTTTAACACTGTAATGAGAGAGATAGAGATACAGAGAGAGAGAGAGACCCTCACACACATCGTACTCTATCACCCTCCCCGTCAGTTTAACACTGTAATGAGAGAGATAGAGATACAGAGAGAGACCCTCACACACATCGTACTCCATCACCCCCCGTCAGTTTAACACTGTAATGAGAGAGATAGAGATACAGAGAGAGACCCTCACACACATCGTACTCCATCACCCCCCGTCAGTTTAACACTGTAATGAGAGAGATAGATATACAGAGAGAGACCCTCACACACATCGTATTCCATCACCCCACGTCAGTTTAACACTGTAATGAGAGAGATAGAGATACAGAGAGAGACCCTCACACACATCGTACTCCATCACCCCCCCCGTCAGTTTAACACTGTAATGAGAGAGATAGAGATACAGAGAGAGACCCTCACACACATCGTACTCCATCACCCCCCGTCAGTTTAACACTGTAATGAGAGAGATAGAGATACAGAGAGAGACCCTCACACACATCGTACTCCATCACCCCCCGTCAGTTTAACACTGTAATGAGAGAGATAGAGATACAGAGAGAGAGAGAGACCCTCACACACATCGTACTCCATCACCCCCCCGTCAGTTTAACACTGTAATGAGAGAGATAGAGATACAGAGAGAGACCCTCACACACATCGTACTCCATCACCCCCCCGTCAGTTTAACACTGTAATGAGAGAGATAGAGATACAGAGAGAGACCCTCACACACATCGTACTCCATCACCCCCCCATCAGTTTAACACTGTAATGAGAGAGATAGAGATACAGAGAGAGACCCTCACACACATCGTACTCCATCACCCCACCGTCAGTTTAACACTGAAATGAGAGAGATAGAGATACAGAGAGAGAGAGAGACCCTCACACAGATCGTACTCCATCCCCCCCCGTCAGTTTAACACTGTAATGAGAGAGATAGAGATACAGAGAGAGACCCTCACACACATCGTACTCCATCACCCCCCGTCAGTTTAACACTGAAATGAGAGAGATAGAGATACAGAGAGAGAGAGAGACCCTCACACACATCGTACTCCATCACCCCCCGTCAGTTTAACACCGTAATGATAGAGATACAGATACAGAGAGAGACCCTCACACACATCGTACTCCATCACCCCTCCGTCAGTTTAACAGTGTAATGAGAGAGATAGAGATACAGAGAGAGACCCTCACACACATCGTACTCCATCACCCCCCCCGTCAGTTTAACACTGTAATGAGAGAGATAGAGATACAGAGAGAGACCCTCACACACATCGTACTCCATCACCCCCCCGTCAGTTTAACAGTGTAATGAGAGAGATAGAGATACAGAGAGAGACCCTCACACACATCGTACTCCATCACTCCCCGTCAGTTTAACACTGTATTGAGAGAGATAGAGATACAGAGAGAGAGAGAGACCCTCACACACATCGTACTCCATCACCCCCCCGTCAGTTTAACACTGTAATGAGAGAGATGGAGATACAGAGAGAGACCCTCACACACATCGTACTCCATCACCCCCCGTCAGTTTAACACTGTAATGAGAGAGATAGAGATACAGAGAGAGAGAGACCGTCACACACATCGTACTCCATCACCCCCCCGTCAGTTTAACACTGTAAGGAGAGAGATAGAGATACAGAGAGAGAGAGAGACCCTCACACACATCGTACTCTATCACCCTCCCCGTCAGTTTAACACTGTAATGAGAGAGATGGAGATACAGAGAGAGACCCTCACACACATCGTACTCCATCACCCCCCGTCAGTTTAACACTGTAATGAGAGAGATAGAGATACAGAGAGAGACCCTCACACTCATCGTACTCCATCACCCCCCGTCAGTTTAACACTGTAATGAGAGAGATGGAGATACAGAGATAGACCCTCACACACATCGTACTCCATCACCCCACCGTCAGTTTAACACTGTAAGGAGAGAGATAGAGATACAGAGAGAGAGAGAGACCCTCACACACATCGTACTCTATCACCCCCCCCGTCAGTTTAACACTGTAATGAGAGAGATGGAGATACAGAGAGAGACCCTCACAGACATCGTACTCCATCACCCCCCGTCAGTTTAACACTGTAATGAGAGAGATAGAGATACAGAGAGAGACCCTCACACACATCGTACTCCATCACCCCCCGTCAGTTTAACACTGTAATGAGAGAGATGGAGATACAGAGAGAGACCCTCACACACATCGTACTCCATCACCCCACCGTCAGTTTAACACTGTAATCAGAGAGATAGAGATACAGAGAGAGACCCTCACACACATCGTACTCCATCACCCCCCCGTCAGTTTAACACTGTAATGAGAGAGATAGAGATACAGAGAGAGACCCTCACACACATTGTACTCCATCACCCCCCCGTCAGTTTAACACTGTAATGAGAGAGACAGAGATAGAGAGAGAGACCCTCACACACATCGTACTCCATCACCCCCCCCGTCAGTTTAACACTGTAATGAGAGAGATAGAGATACAGAGAGACCCTCACACACATCGTACTCCATCACCCCCCGTCAGTTTAACACTGTAATGAGAGAGATAGAGATACAGAGAGAGAGAGAGACCCTCACACACATCGTACTCCATCACCCCACCGTCAGTTTAACACTGTAATGAGAGAGATAGAGATACAGAGAGAGAGAGAGACCCTTAGACACATCGTACTCCATCACTCCCTGTCAGTTTAACACTGTAATGAGAGAGATAGAGATACAGAGAGAGACCCTCACACACATCGTACTCCATCACCCCCCCCGTCAGTTTAACACTGTAATGAGAGAGATAGAGATACAGAGAGAGACCCTCACACACATCGTACTCCATCACCCCCCCGTCAGTTTAACACTGTAATGAGAGAGATAGAGATACAGAGAGAGACCCTCAGACACATCGTACTCCATCACCCCCCCGTCAGTTTAACACTGTAATGAGAGAGATAGAGATACAGAGAGAGACCCTCACACACATCGTACTCCATTACCCCCCCGTCAGTTTAACACTGTAATGTGGAGAGTGAGGGAGGAGAGGGAAAGAGACCCTCAAAATATTTCCCCCCATGCCTCATCGCCCTCCTCACTGCCTTTCCCCCCGCCTGCCTTCCCTGCTCTTCCCTCGCCCCTCATCCTCCTGCCCCAGTGTCAGTGCAACAGGCGATAACCCACTTCGGGGAGTTGTCTTGCTCGACGGGACACCATCCCTTCACCTCGCACACCTTCAAGCTGCTGTTGAAACTGACGCATCGGCCCGTGAGCACCCCTGTGGGGATAGAGCAGAGGGGTTAATCCCTCCATGAGGACGGGAGGCGAATCGAACGTGAGGGGAGGCAGAGAGGGAGAGGGCAATGTGGGGGTTAATCCCTCCATGAGGACGGGAGGCGAATCGAACGTGAGGGGAGGCAGAGAGGGAGAGGGTAATGTGGGGGTTAATCCCTCCATGAGGACGGGAGGGGAATCGAACGTGAGGGGAGGCAGAGAGGGAGAGGGCAATGTGGGGGTTACTACCTCCACGAGGATGGGAGGGGAATCGAACGTGAGATGAGGGAAAGAGGGAGTGGGCATTGTGGGGTTAACACCTCCATGAGGACGGGAGGGGAATCGAACGTGAGGGGAGGGAGAGGGCAATGTGGGGGTTAATACCTCTATAAGGACGGGAGGGAAATCGAACGTGAGGGGAGGGAGAGGGCAATGTGGGGGTTAACACCTCCATGAGGACGGGAGGGGAATCGAACGTGAGGGGAGGGAGAGAGGGAGAGGGCAATGTGGGGGTTAATATCTCCATAAGGACGGGAGGGGCATCGAATGTGAGGGGAGGGAGAGGGCAATGTGGGGTTAACACCTCCATGAAGACGGGAGGGGAATCGAACGTGAGGGGAGGGAGAGAGGGAGAGGGGAATGTGGGGGTTAATACCTCCATAAGGACGGGAGGGGAATCGAATGTGAGGGGAGGGAGAGGGCAATGTGGGTTTAACACCTCCATGAGGACGGGAGGGGAATCGAACGTGAGGGGAGGGAGAGGGCAATGTGGGGTTAACACCTCCATAAGGACGGGAGGGAAATCGAACGTGAGGGGAGGGAGAGGGCAATGTGGGGGTTAACACCTCCATGAGGACAGGAGGGGAATCGAACGTGAGGGGACGGAGAGACGGAGAGGGCAATGTGGGGGTTAACACCTCCATGAGGATGGGAGGGGAATCGAACGTGAGGGGAGGGAGAGAGGGAGAGGGCATTGTGGGGTTAACACCTCCATGAGGACGGGAGGGGAATCGAACGTGAGGGGAGGGAGAGAGGGAGAGGGCAATGTGGGGGTTAACACCTCCATGAGGACGGGAGGGGAATCGAACGTGAGGGGATGGTTAGAGGGAGAGGGCAATGTGGGGTTAACACCTCCATGAGGATGGGAGGGTAATCGAACGTGAGGGGATGGTTAGAGGGAGAGGGCAATGTGGGGTTAACACCTTCATGAGGATGGGAGGGTAATCGAACGTGAGGGGAGGGAGAGAGGGAGAGGGGAATGTGGGGTTAACACCTTCATGAGGACGGGAGGGTAATCGAACGTGAGGGGACGGAGAGAGGGAGAGGGCAATGTGGGGTTAATATCTCCATGAGGATGGGAGGGGAATCGAACGTGAGGGGAGGGAGAGAGGGAGAGGGCAATGTGGGGGTTAACACCTCCATGAGGATGGGAGGGGAATCGAACGTGAGGGGACGGAGAGAGGGAGAGGGCAATGTGGCGGTGAATACCTCCATGAGGATGGGAGGGGAATCGAACGTGAGGGGACGGAGAGAGGGAGAGGGCAATGTGGCGGTGAATACCTCCATGAGGATGGGAGGGGAATCGAACGTGAGGAGACGGAGAGAGGGAGAGGGCAATGTGGGGGTTAACACCTCCATGAGGACGGGAGGGGAATCGAACGTGAGGGGAGGGAGAGAGGGAGAGGGCAATGTGGGGGTTAATACCTCTATAAGGACGGGAGGGAAATCGAACGTGAGGGGTGGGAGAGAGGGAGAGGGCAATGTGGGGGTTAACACCTCCATGAGGACGGGAGGGGAATCGAACGTGAGGAGACGGAGAGAGGGAGAGGGCAATGTGGGGTTCACACCTCCATTAGGACGGGAGGGGAATCGAACGTGAGGGGATGGTTAGAGGGAGAGGGCAATGTGGGGGTTAACACCTCCATGAGGACGGGAGGGGAATGAAACGTGAGGAGACGGAGAGAGGGAGAGGGCAATGTGGGGTTAACATCTCCATGAGGATGGGAGGGGAATCGAACGTGAGGGGATGGTTAGAGGGAGAGGGCAATGTGGGGTTAACACCTCCACGAGGACGGGAGGGGAATCGAACGTGAGGGGAGGGAGAGAGGGAGAGGGCAATGTGGGGTTAACATCTCCATGAGGATGGGAGGGGAATCGAACGTGAGGGGAGGGAGAGAGGGAGAGGGCAATGTGGGGGTTAACACCTCCAGTATTCTGGGTGAGGGTAATGGAGGGGAGAGGGACCTCATAAAGGGGGAGGGATGGATAGATGGGGGAGAATAAGGGAGGGAGAGACCGTCAGAGAGCAGGAGAGAGGAAGAAGGTAGGGAAAGATGAGGGAAGAGGGTGAGGAGGGGTTGACGGGGGTAGATGATGGAGGGAGAAGAGGGAAAAGGGTGAGAAGGGAATGAAGGAGGTAGATGAGGGAGTGATAGAGGGAGCTGAGGGAAGGTGAGGACGGTGACAGAAGGAGATGAGGGAAGGTGAGGACGGTGACAGAGGGAGATGAGGGAAGGTGAGGAGTGTGACAGAGGGAGATGAAGGAAGGGGTGAAGAGGGAGTGACGGAGGGAGATGAGGGAAGAGGTGAGGAGGGCAGATGAGGGAAGAGGGAAAGGAGTGAGTGATCGAGGAGAAAGTAGGAGTTAAGGGGAGCTCCAAGGGGCAAGGGTGAAATGGGATTGATTGTGGGGAGAGAAGAGGAGGAGGAGGAGGTTTTGAGGGAGAAGGTTGAAGCCAGAGGGGGAGTGGAAAGAGGAGGAAGAGGTCATTTTGAGAGAGGAAGGTGAGGAGGGAGTGATCGAAGGGCAAGAAGAGGAGGGGCAGGTTGTTTTGTGGGACGAGAGTGAGCAGTGTGAGATCGAGGGAGGAGGAGCGGAGGGGGGAGTTTGGAGGGACGAGGGCAAGGAGGCAAGGGGGAAAAGGGTAGGGAGGGGAGTTTTGAGGGAAGAGAGTGAGGAAGGAGTGATCAAGGAGCAAGAGGTGGCGGGGAGTTCTGAGGGACGAGGGTGAGGAAGGAGTGACCGAGGGGAGAGAGCAGGAGGGAGAGGAGCGAGGGGGACCTTTGAGGGACGAGGGTGAGGAGGGAGGGTGAGTTTTGAAGGATGAGGAGGGAGTGATCAAAGGGGAGAGAGGTGGAGGGGATATTGAGGGACAAGGGTGAATAGGGAGTGATCGAGGTGAGAGAAGAGGAGGGAATGTTCGAGGAGGGAGGATGAGTTTTGAGGGACGAGGGTGAGGAGTGAGTGTTCAAAGAGGGAGGGTGAGCTCTGAGGGACGACAGTGAGGAGGGAATGATTGGGGGAGAGAAGAGGAGGGTGAGGAGGGAGTGATCGAGGGGAGAGGAGGGAGGGTGAGGTTCAAGGGACGAGGGAGAGGAGGGAACGATCGAAGGGAGAGGAGGGAGGGTGAGGTTCAAGGGACGAGGGTGAGGAGGGAGTGATCGAGGGGAGAGGAGGGAGGGTGAGGTTTGAGGGATGAGGGTGAGATCAGGAGAGAGGAGGGAGGGTGAGGTTTGAGGGGCGAGGGTGAGGAGGGAGTGATCGAGGGGAGAGGAGGGAGGGTGAGGTTTGAGGGACGAGGGTGAGAAGGGAATGATTGAGGAGAGAGGAGGGAGTGATCGAGAGGAGGGAGGGTGAGGTTTGAGAGACGAGGGTGAGGAAGGAATGATTGAGGAGAGAAGAGGGAATGATCGAGGGAGGGTGAGGTTTGAGGGACGAGGGTGAGGAGGGAATGATCGAGGGGAGAGGAGGGAGGGTGAGGTTTGAGAGGCGAGGGTGAGGAGGGAGTGATCGAGGGGAGAGGAGGGAGGGTGAGGTTCAAGGGGCGAGGGTGAGGAGGGAATGATTGAGGAGAGAGGAGGGAGTGATCGAGAGGAGGGAGGGTGAGGTTTGAGGGGCGAGGGTGAGAAGGGAATGATTGAGGAGGGAGTGATCGAGGGGAGAGGAGGGAGGGTGAGGTTCAAGGGGCGAGGGTGAGGAGGGAGTGATCGAGGGGAGAGGAGGGAATGATCGAGGGGAAAGGAGGGAGGGCGAGGTTCGAGGGACGAGGGTGAGATCGGGAGAGAGGAGGGAGGGTGAGGTTTGAGGGGCGAGGGTGAGAAGGGAATGATTGAGAGAGGAGGGAGTGATCGAGGGGAGAGGAGGGAGGGTGAGGTTTGAGGGATGAGGGTGAGATCGGGAGAGAGGAGGGAGGGTGAGGTTTGAGGGGCGAGGGTGAGGAGGGAGTGATCGAGGGGAGAGGAAGGAAAGATCGAGGGGAGAGGAGGGAGGGCGAGGTTCGAGGGACGATTGTGAGATCGGGAGAGAGGAGGGAGGGTGAGGTTTGAGGGGCGAGGGTGAGAAGGGAATGATTGAGAGAGGAGGGAGTGATCGAGGGGAGAGGAGGGAGGGCGAGGTTCGAGGGACGAGGGTGAGATCGGGAGAGAGGAGGGAGGGTGAGGTTTGAGGGGCGAGGGTGAGGAGGGAGTGATCGAGGGGAGAGGAGGGAGGGCGAGGTTCGAGGGACGAGGGTGAGATCGGGAGAGAGGAGGGAGGGTGAGGTTTGAGGGGCGAGGGTGAGGAGGGAGTGATCGAGGGGAGAGGAGGGAGGGTGAGGTTCAAGAGGCGAGGGTGAGGAGGGAGTGATCGAGGGGAGAGGAGGGAATGATCGAGGGGAGAGGAGGGAGGGCGAGGTTCGAGGGACGAGGGTGAGATCGGGAGAGAGGAGGGAGGGTGAGGTTTGAGGGGCGAGGGTGAGAAGGGAATGATTGAGAGAGGAGGGAGTGATCGAGGGGAGAGGAGGGAGGGCGAGGTTCGAGGGACGAGGGTGAGATCGGGAGAGAGGAGGGAGGGTGAGGTTTGAGGGGCGAGGGTGAGGAGGGAGTGATCGAGGGGAGAGGAGGGAATGATTGAGGGGAGAGGAGGGAGGGCGAGGTTCGAGGGACGAGGGTGAGGAGACTTACCATTGCCGACCTGATGTGTCGTCAGTGAACAGTTCCTATCGTGGTCACAGATGAATTGTTTGTTACTGGGGTCCTGAACAGCGAACGGAGGGTGGAGGAGGGAGGATACACAGATCACTCACACCGGGACACAGAAATATCAGCCCTCAACCTGGTCCCCGTCCACCCCGCACCGATTTTTACGAGGGTGTCCGACCCGGGCGGGCACGGCGACCGCAGGGAGTGGTGGGCGCGTCTCGCAGCACCACGGGGGGCAGCCTCTCCCCCGCAGACTCGTCATCGAAGACCCCAGGCGTTGTGTCGCCTCCCCCCGCTCTCTCTCCCGTCGGGAGTGCAGGCCTCACCAGGGGCCTGTCTATTGGACTACGACCAGAGGGGGTCTGGGCCTCACCACGAGACCATAGGTCACAGGAGCAGAAACCGGCCATTCGGCCCGTCGACTCTGCTCCCCCATCTCATCGTGGCTGATCTAATATTCCCTCTCAGCCCCCGACCACCTGCCTTCTCCCTGTATCCCTTCATGCCCCGACCAAACAAGAACCTGTCAGTAAGAGGGATAATAAGAGGAACAGATTGGCCAGGTGGATTCAGAATTGGCTTGCCTGCAGAAGGCAGAGGGTGGTGGTGGAGGGAGTACATTCAGATTGGAGGATTGTGACTAGTGGTGTCCCACAAGGATCTGTTCTGGGACCTCTGCTGTTCGTGATGTTTATTAATGACCTGGATGTGGGGGTAGAAGGGTGGGTTGGCAAGTTTGCAGACGACACAAAGGTTGGTGGTGTTGTAGATAGTGTAGAGGATTGTCGAAGATTGCAGAGAGACATTGACAGGATGCAGAAGTGGGCTGAGAAGTGGCAGATGGAGTTCAACCCGGAGAAGGGTGAGGTGGTACACTTTGGAAGGACAAACTCCAAGGCAGAGTACAAAGTAAATGGCAGGATACTTGGTAGTGTGGAGGAGCAGAGGGATCTGGGGGTACATGTCCACAGATCCCTGAAAGTTGCCTCACAGGTGGATAGGGTAGTTAAGAAAGCATATGGGGTGTTAGCTTTCATAAATCAAGGGATAGAGTTTAAGAATCGCGATGTAATGATGCAGCTCTGTAAAACTCGGGTTAGGCCACACTTGGAGTACTGTGTCCAGTTCTGGTCACCTCACTATAGGAAGGATGTGGAAGCATTGGAAAGGGTACAGAGGAGATTTACCAGGATGCTGCCTGGTTTAGAGAGTATGCATTATGATCAGAGATTAAGGGAGCTAGGGCTTTACTCTTTGGAGAGAAGGAGGATGAGAGGAGACATGATAGAGGTGTACAAGATAATAAGAGGAATAGATAGAGTGGACAGCCAGCGCCTCTTCCCCAGGGCACCACTGCTCAATACAAGGGGACATGGCTTTAAGGTAATGGGTGGGCATTTCAAGTGGGTAATTAGAGTAAGGGTTTTTACTCAGAGAGTGGTTGGTGCGTGGAATGCACTGCCTGAGTCAGTGGTGAAGGCAGATACACTCGTGAAGTTTAAGAGACTGCTAGACAGGTATATGGAGGAATCTAAGGTGGGGGCTTATATGGGAGGCAGGGATTGAGGGTCGGCAGAACATTGTGGGCCGAAGGGCCTGTACTGTGCTGTACTATTCTATGTTCTACAGACAGAGTAAATGTGAATAGGCTCTTTCCATTTAGATTAGAAGAGATAAATGCAAGAGGACATGGCTTTAGGGTGAGAGGGGAAAGGTTTAGGGGGGACCTTCACTCAGAGAGTGGCGGGAGTGTGGAACGAGCTGCCATCTGACGTGGTAAACGCAGGCTCACTCTTAAGTTTTAAGAATAAGTTGGATAGGTACATGGATGGGAGAGGTCTGGAGGGTGATGGACTGGGTGCCGGTCGATGGGACCAGGCCGAACGGCCTGTTCTCTGCGCTGGAGCCCTCCGTGGTTCTGCGGCTCCGAGATGCGGGGAAATGCGTCGTTTCTGCGTCAGAGACCGACGCAGTCTGAGCCCGCGCTGGGGGCGGCCTGCAAGGCGTGCTCAGCAGCTGACTAAACCCACGACCCAATAACCCTGTGTGACAGGGACACATCAGGCTGAACCCTGAACTCACACTCTCAGCATGATCCGGCAGGTTTGCAAGTAGATGACGGGTGTAACACGAATGTTAAGGAAGGACAAGCCAATGACTGGGCACAACTGCAGACAGAATAACACACGTAGCATTCAGAATAAGGTGGAGAAACTCGTGGCACAATTAGAGATTGGTCAGTGTGACGTCGTGGGCATCACTGAGTCGTGGCTAAAAGGAGGCCGTGGTTGGGAGACTAACAGCAAGGGATATACCGGCAGGGAAATGAAATACAATGCTGGAAAGTGTATGGTCACGCACTTTGGCAGAAGAAATAAACGGGCAGACTATTACTTAAATGGGGGAGAGAATTCAAAGTTCTGAGATGCAACGGGACTTGAGAGTCCTCGTACAGGTTAGGGTTAAGCTCCAGGCTGAGTCGGTGGTGAAGAAGGCGAATGCAATGTTGGCATTCATTTCTTTTTTTTTTAATTTTATTTTTATTTGGATAAGGAATTCACAATTATCATGTACTTTTTTCACACATATAACCTTTTCCATTTTTTTATACGTATAAAACTACAATTATTTATACATTCTTAAGTACACATTGAGATGATATAAAAGGAAAATAAACATTTAAATAGATAATTATGTACTGTGGTAAATCTAACCTATCAGGCTAAGTAATGAAATTAGTTGTTAAGAAAAATGGTAATAATAGTTTCCATACAACCCTTCTGGACCATTTCCACTGGTCCAAAATGCTGCATACAAGCCTATATACCAACCATTGTAGGTGTTTATATCCCAATTTGTTCGTGCTTGTTCCTGCCCGCAGACATAATTATCCAATCCCGATGTACTTATTTACTTAATTTTTTCATTTTTTTTATCCCTTTCCCAAATCTTTCCCTTTACTTGTGTTAATTCTCTATTTTCCAAAAAAAACCAAACATTTAGACTAGGGGTGCTTACATTAGCAATATTACTGTGTTGATGAGAAGAGCAATATAAATCATTAGGAGAGTCATCTAAAGTCTGCTCGCATTGGGGTTATATATTCAATCCGTTTATTCCAGATTTGATAAAATGTTTCTTTTTGAGTTGGCATTCATTTCTAGAGGAACAGAGTATAGGAGCAGGGATGTGATGTTGAGGCTCTATAAGGCGCTGGTGAGACCTCACTTGGAGTACCGTGGGCAGTTTTGGTCTCCTTATTTAAGAAAGGATGTGCTGACGTTGGAGAGGGTACAGAGAAGATTCACTAGAATGATTCCAGGAATGAGAAGGTTAACATATGAGGAACGTTTGTCCGCTCTTGGACTGTATTCCTCGGAGTTTAGAAGAATGAGGGGAGACCTCGTAGAAACAATTCGAATGTTGAAATGCATGGACAGAGTGGATGTGGCAAAGTTGTTTCCCATGATGGGGGAGTCTAGTCCGAGAGGGCATGACTTAAGGATTGAAGGGCACCCATTCAGAACAAAGATGCGAAGAAATTTCTTTAGCCAGAGGGTGGTGAATCTGTGGAATTTGTTGCCACGGGTAGCAGTGGAGGCCAAGTCATTGGGTGTATTTAAGGCAGAGATTGATAGGTATCTGAGTAGCCAGGGCATCAAAGGTTATAGTGAGAAGGCGGGAGAGTGGGACTAAATGGGAGAATGGATCAGCTCATGATAAAATGGCGGAGCAGACTCGATGGGCCGAATGGCCAACTTCTGCTCCTTTGTCTTGTGGTCTTGTGGAATTTAGAAAGATGAGAGGGGATCTTATTGAAACATATAAGATTATTAAGGGATTGGACACGCTGGAGGCAGGAAGCGTGTTCCTGCTGATGGGTGAGTCCAGAACCAGAGGCCACAATTTAAGAATAAGGGGTAGGCCATTCAGAACGGAGTTGAGGAAAAATACTCCGGAATTCTCTGGACTGGGTACAGAGAAGATTCACTAGAATGATCCCGGGAATGAGAGGGTTAACACATGAGGAACGTTTGTCCGCTCTTGGACTGTATTCCTCGGAGTTTAGAAGAATGAGGGGAGACCTCGTAGAAACATTTCGAATGTTGAAAGGCATGGACAGAGTGGATGTGGCAAAGTTGTTTCCCATGATGGGGGAGTCTAGTCCGAGAGGGCATGACTTAAGGATTGAAGGGCACCCACTCAGAACAGAAATGCGAAGAAATTTCTTTAGTCAGAGGGTGGTGAATCTATGGAATTTGTTGCCACGGGCGGCAGTGGAGGCCAAGTCATTGGGTGTATTTAAGGCAGAGATTGATAGGTATCTGAGTAGCCAGGGCATCAAAGGTTACGGTGAGAAGGCGGGGGAATGGGACTAAATAGGATAAAATGGATCAGCTCATGATAAAATGGCGGGGCAGACTCGATGGGCCGAATGGCCAACTTCTGCTCCTTTGTCTAATGGTCTTATGGTCTTATATACTTCGTATTGAAAGGACAGACAGGAAGTCAGAGGCGGTGGTGTGACTCTGGTGGTAAAAGATGGAATTCCATCTTGAGAAAGAGGTGACTTTGGGTCAGAAAGTGCTGAGTCTTTGTGGGTGGAGTTAAGAAATTGCAAGGGTGAAAATCCATTACGGGAATCAAATATAGGCCTCCAAGTCGTAGCCAGGATGCGGGGTTGAGATAGCAAAAGGGAGCTGGAAAGGGCACGTGATATGGGAAATGGATGGCACAATTGTAACGGGGGACTCCAATAGGGACGGGGATTGGGAAAATCAGGTTGGTGTCGGATCGCGAGAGGGGGAATTTGCTGAGCGTACAAGATGGCTTTTTCGAGCAGCTTGTGCTCGAACCTCCGTGGGGAAAGGCTATCTTTGACTAGGTGCTGTGCAAGAACCCAGCCTTATTGGGGAGCTTGGCGTAAAGGAACCCTCGGGAGGCAGTGATCACAATACGGTTGAAATCATACTGCAGTTAGAGGGGCTGTGCGCTGGCCAGGAGAGGCGTAACTGTGTACAGTTTTGGTCACCGAGTTATAGGAAAGATGTCAAATTGTGTCCAGATTTGGTCACCGAATTATTGGAAAGATGTCAAATTGTGTACGGTTTTGGTCACTGAATTATAGGAAAGATGTCAAATTGTGTACGGTTTTGGTCACCGAATTATAGGAAAGATGTCAAACTGTGTACAGTTTTGGTCACCGAATTATAGGAAAGATGTCAACAAAATTGAGAGAGTACAGAGAAGATTTACGAGAATGTTACCTGGGTTTCATCACCTAAGTTAGAGAGAAAGGTTGAACAAGTTGGGTCTTTATTCTTTGGAGCGTAGGAGGTTGAGGGGGGACTTGATAGAGGTGTTTAAAATTATGAGGGGGATTGATAGAGTTGAGGTGGATAGGCTTTTTCCATTGAGAGTGGGGGAGATTCAAACGAGAGGACACGAGTTGAGAGTTAAAGGGCAAAAGTTTAGGGGTAACACGAGGGGGAACTTCTTTACTCAGAGAGTGGTGGCTGTGTGGAACGAGAAGTGGTCGAGGCAGGTTCGATGTTGTCATTTAAAGTTAAATTGGACAGCTATATGGACAGGAGAGGAATGGAGGGTTATGGGCTGAGTGTAGGTCGGTGGGACTAGGTGAGAGTAAGAGTTCGGCACGGACTAGAGGGGCCGAGATGGCCTGTTTCCGTGCTGTAATTGTCATATGGTTATGAGAAATAGGAGCAGGAATGGGGGAGCTTGATGTAAAGGAACCCTCGGGAGGCAGTGATCACAATACGGTTGAAACCATACTGCAGTTGGAGAGGGAGAAGCACAGTTCACATGTCTCGGTATCGCAGTGGAATAGAGGGAATTACAGAGGCATGAGAGAGGAGCTTGCCCGGGTGGATTGGAGGGGGACGCTGGCAGAGATGGCTGAAGTTTCCGGGAATAGTTCACAAGGCACGGGATAGATATGTCCCACAGAAGAACATGAACAAGTAGGAACAGGAGTCGGCTATCTTGCCTGTCGAGCTTGCTCTGCCACAGAACCATAGAACACTACAGCACAGGAAACAGGCCATTCGGCCCTTCTAGTCCGTGCCGAAACTTTATTCCGCTGGTCCCATCGACCTGCGCCCAGCCCATAACCCTCCAGACCTCTCCCATCATTGCACCTATCCAATTTATTCTTAAAACTGAAGAGTGAGCCTGCGTTTACCACGTCAGATGGCAGCTCGTTCCACACTGCCGTCACTCTCTGAGTGAAGAAGTTCCCCCTAAATCTTTCCCCTTTCACCCTGAAACCTTTCCCCTTTCACCCTAAACCCATGTCCTCTCATATTTCTCTCTCCTAATCTAAGTGGAAAGAGCCTACTTGCATTTACTCTGTCTATACCCCTCATCATTTTGTTAACCTCTCTCAAATCCCCCCTCATTCTTCCACGCTCCAAGGAATAAACTCCTAACCTGTTCAATCTTTCCCTGTAACTCAACTCCTGAAGACCCGGCAACATCCTAGTAATTCTTCTCTGCACTCTTTCAATCTTACGTTCAATAAGAGCATGGCTGATCTGTCTGTAAACTCAGCTCCATCTACCTGCCTCTTCCCCATAACCCTTAATTCCCCTACTATGTAAAAATCTATCTAACTGTATCTTAAATATATATTTAGTGAAGAAGTCCCAACTGCTTCCCCGGGCAGAGAATTCCACCGATTCACCACTCTCTGGGAAAAAACAGTTTCTCCTCATCTCTGTCCTAAATCTTCTCCCCTGAATCTTGAGGCCCTCTCCCCTAGTTCTAGTGTCACCTACCAGTAGAAACAACTTTCCTGCCTCTATCTATCTATCCCTTTCAAATGGCAGGGGTAGGCAACTGTGGCTGACAAAAGGACGCTAAGGACTGGATAAAAGCCAAGGAAGGGGCTTATAAGGCAGCAAAAATGAGTGGGAAATCGGATTATTAGGAAGCTTTTAAAATCCAACGAAAGGCAGCTAAGAGAAGCTATAAGAAGGGAAAAGATGAAATACGTGGGCAGACCATCCAACAACGTAAAGCAGGATACCAAAAGTTTTTTTTTCCGATTATATAAAGAGTAAAAGGGAGGTGAGAGTTGATATTGGATCTCTGGGAAATGATGCTGGTGAGGTAGAACAGGGAACGAAGAAATGGCAGATGGACTTAATGGGTACTTTGCATCAGTCTTCACTGTGGAAGACACTAGCAGTGGTGCCAGAGGTCCGTGAGTGCCCTTGCAATTACGAAGGAAAAAGTGCCAGGCAAACTCAGAGGTCTTAAGGTGGGTAAGTCACCGGGACCAGGTGGACTACATCCCAGGGTCCCGAGAGAGGTTGCTGAGGAGATTTTGGACGATTCTGGCATGGTCCAAGAGGCTTGGAAGATAGCAAATGTCACTCCACTCTTTCAGAAGGGAGGAAGGCAAAAGAAAGAAATTATAGGCCAGTTAGCCTAACCTCACTGAGAAAGCGTTGGAGTCTATTATTAAGGATGAGGTCTTGGGGCACTCGGAGACTAAGGATAAAATAAGTCAAAGTCAGCATGGTTTCTGTGAGGGGAAATCTTGCCCGACAAATCTGTTAGAGTTCTCTGAGGAAGTAACAAGCAGGGTGGACAAAGGAGAGGCAGTGGACGTCATTTACTTGGATTTTCTGAAGGCATTTGATAATGTGCCACACACGAGAATGTTTAACAAGACAAAATAGAACATAGGACAGTACAGCACAGTACAGGCCCTTCGGCCCACAATGTTGTGCTGACCCTCAAACCCTGCCTCCCATATAACCCCCACCTTAAATTCCTCCATATACCTGTCTAGTAGTCTCTTAAACTTCACTAGTGTATCTGCCTCCACCACTGACTCAGGCAGTGCATTCCACGCACCAACCACTCTCTGAGTGAAAAACCTTCCTCTAATATCCCCCTTGAACTTCCCAGCCCTTACCTTAAAGCCATGTCCTCTTGTATTGAGCAGTGGTGCCCTGGGGAAGAGGCGCTGGCTATCCACTCTATCTATTCCTCTTATTATCTTGTACACCTCTATCATGTCTCCTCTCCAAAGAGTAAAGCCCTAGCTCCCTTAATCTCTGATCACAATGCATACTCTCTAAACCAGGCAGCGTCCTGGTAAATCTCCTCTGTACCCTTTCCAATGCTTCCACATCCTTCCTATAGTGAGGCGACCAGAACTGGACACAATACTCCAAGTGTGGCCTAACCAGAGTTTTATAGAGCTGCATCATTACCTCGCGACTCTTAAACTCTATCCCTCGACTTGTGAAAGCTAACACCCCATAAGCTTTCTTAACTACCCACACAGCGTTACAGGAAAGAGACTGGCACGGAGAGAGGAATGGCTGACAGGCAGGAGGCAGAGAGTGGGAATAAAAGGGGCCTTTTCTGGTCGGCTGCCGGTGACTAGTGATGTTCCTCAGGGGTCAGTATTGGGACCGCTACTTTTCACATTGTTTGTCAGTGATTTAGATAGTGGAATTGATGGCTTTGTGGCAAAGTCTGCGGATGATACGAAGGTCGGTGGAGGGGTAGGTGGAGCTGAGGAAGCAATACGATTGCAGCAGGACCTAGACAAATTGGAAGAATGGGCAAAACGTGTCAGATGGAGTACAGCGTTGGGAAATGTATGATAATGCAGTTTGGTAAAAGGAACAGTAGAGCGAACTATTATCTAAATGGGGAGAAGTTTCAAATATCAGCGTCCTCGTGAAGGACTCCCAGAAGGTTAATTCACAGGTTGAGTCTCCAGTAAAGGAAGGCAAATGTAATGTTGGCATTTATTTCAAGGGGAATAGAATATGAACGCCAGGAGATAATGCTGAGCCTTCGTAAGACACCAGGCAGGCCGCACTTGGAGTGTGGTCAACAGCTTTGGGCCCTGTATCTCAGAAAGGATGTGTTGTCATTGGAGGGAGCCCAGAGGAGGTTCACGAGGATGATTCCGGGAATGACGGGGTTAACATTTGGCAGCTTTGGGCCTGTACTCACTGGAATTCTGGAAGAATGCCGGGGGAATCTCACTGAAACCTACCGAACGTTGAAAGGACGAGATTGGGTGGATGTGGAGAGGACGTTTCCTATGGTGGGGGTATCCCGAACTAGAGGCCACAGCCTCAGATTTGAGGGGCGACCTTTTCGAACGGAGGCAAGGAGGAATTTTTTTTTAGCCAGAGAGCTGTGGAACGCTCTGCCACAGACTGCAGTGGAGACCAAGCCCCTGAGTATACTTGAGGTAGAAGCTGATGGTTTCCTGATCGGCCGAGGCATCGAAGGATCTGGCGAGAAGGCAGGCGTGTGGGGTTGAGTGGGATCCAGGATCAGCCCCGATAAAATGGTGCAGCAGGGTCGATGGACTGAATGGCCTAATTCTGCTCCTATGAGCCTCACAGGTGGATAGGGTAGTTAAGAAAGCTTATGGGGTGTTAGCTTTCATAAGTCGAGGGATAGAGTTTAAGAGTCGCGAGGTAATGATGCAGCTCTATAAAACTCTGGTTAGGCCACACTTGGAGTACTGTGTCCAGTTCTGGTCACCTCACTATAGGAAGAATGTGGAAGCATTGGAAAGGGTACAGAGGAGATTTACCAGGATGCTGCCTGGTTTAGAGAGTGTGGATTATGATCAGAGATTAAGGGAGCTAGGGCTTTACTCTTTGGAGAGAAGGAGGATGAGAGGAGACATGATAGAGGTGTACAAGATATTAAAAGGAATAGATAGTGGATAGCCAGCGCCTCTTCCCCAGGGCACCACTGCTCAATACAAGAGGACATGACTTTAAGGTAAGGGGTGGGAAGTTCAAGGGGGATATTAGAGGAAGGTTTTTTACTCAGAGAGTGGTTGGTGTGTGGAATGCACTGCCTGAGTCAGTGGTGGAGGCAGATACACTAGTGAAGTTTAAGAGACTACTAGACAGGTATATGGAGGAATTTAAGGTGGTGGGGGGGTTATATGGGAGGCAGGGTCTGAGGGTCAGCACAACATTATGGGCCGAAGGGCCTGTACTGTGCTGTACTATTCTATGTTCTATGTCTTGTGGAGTAGTACTGGAAGGGCAGAATTTCTTCTTATACACAAACATTTAACCGGCTTTCTCCTGCACGATCACAGACCTGTACAAAACCCCTGCAATGATCACAACACAGGCACACTGACACACATTCTCTCTCACTCACACACACTCACACTCACACTCACACACACACACTCACTCACACTCACACACTCACACTCACTCACACACACTCACACTCACACTCACACACACACACTCACTCACACTCACACACTCACACTCACTCACACACACACACACACACACACACTCACACTCACACACTCACACACACTCACACTCACACACACTCACACTCACACTCACAGACAGACTGACCTCGGGACAGACATCTTGAAGCTGGTTGTCGGTGATTCGCATCGCGGTGATGATGCAGAACACTGACGATCCCTGTAACAGTGTTGGGGAGGGAGAGAGAGGGGGGATAGAGAGGGGAGAGAGAGGGGAGAGGGGAGAGAGAGGGGAGAGAGGGGAGAGAGAGGGGAGAGAGGGGAGAGAGAGGGGGAGAGAGGGGAGAGAGGGGTGAGAGGAGAGAGAGGGGGAGAGGGGAGAGTGGGGAGAGAGAGGGGAGAGAGAGGGGGGAGAGGGGAGAGAGGGGAGAGAGAGAGGGGAGAGAGGGGAGAGAGGGGAGAGAGGAGAGAGAGAGGGGGGAGAGGAGAGAGAGAGGGGGGAGAGGAGAGAGAGAGGGGGAGAGGGGGAGAGGGGAGAGAGAGGGGGGAGAGGGGAGAGAGAGGGGAGAGAGAGAGAGGGGAGAGGGGGAGAGGGGAGAGAGGGGAGAGGAGAGAGAGAGGGGAGAGGAGAGAGAGGGGGGAGAGGGGAGAGAGAGGAGAGAGAGGGGGGAGAGGAGAGAGAGAGGGGAGAGGAGAGAGAGGGGGGAGAGGGGGGAGAGGGGGGAGAGGGGAGAGAGGGGGGAGAGGGGAGAGAGAGGGGGAGAGGAGAGAGAGGGGGGAGAGGGGAGAGAGAGGGGGGAGAGGAGAGAGAGAGGGGGAGAGGGGGGAGAGGGGAGAGAGAGGGGGAGAGGGGAGAGAGAGGGGAGAGGGGGAGAGGGGAGAGAGGGGAGAGGGGGAGAGGGGAAGAGGGGGGAGAGGGGAGAGAGGGGAGAGGGAGACAGAGAGGGGCATGGAGGGGCGGGGGACAGGGGAGGGGCGAGTGGGAGTGGAGAGAGGGAGTGAGGGGATAGTGAGGGGTGGAGGGGAGGGGAACCAGGGATGAGGGGGGGAGGGGAAGGGGAGAGCGATGGATAATTAGAGGCAGGAACGTCCTTTTCTCCCCCACCGCCAGGCGAGACTAGGCAATGCGGACTCAAAGTAAATTCAGTGTCAAATTTGCCACCATATACAACCCCGAGGCCCATTTCGCCGCGGGCGCCCTCGAAAAATCTACAGCATAATAACCACAACAGAATCAACGGGAGACCGCACCAACTCGGGCGCTCGGCCAGCGTGCAGAAGACAACAAACTGCGCAGATACGGAAAGAAAGCATGACGATGATAAATAAATGTGGAGACTGTGAGATGAAGGGTGTTCCCCCCCCACCCCACCGTCTCCCAATCTCTCCGACCCTCGACCGTCAGGAGGGAGGGACACGAGGATTGTCAGACTGGGGAACGGCTCTGACCCTGCCACCACCGAGGTCCCGCCACTGGGCCAGGCGGACGTCCACCGCTTCCCTGGGCCGCACGCAGCACGCAGCTTGGAATGATAGTCATGACGTTGTCTGTGATAATTGGCTCCTTGGGGTGGCCTGCGTCTCAAACAGCCTCTGACAACCAAGTCCAGCTCCCGGCCTCCGCCTGCGGCCCAGCTGCGGAGCACCGGGGGGGAACCGTTTCTACCGACGGGAGAAGGGGCGAAGGCGGCTTACTGGCGACTTGAAACCTCTGGCTCCGGGCGGACGGGGGCTCGGCGGCTCGTCTGGGGGAAGGAAAACTCTGACCTCAAACCTCCGCTGTATCACGTCACTTCCACAGCCAGCCCCGGACGGCGGAGGGCCACATTCTGGCAATATTCTGTCTTACGTGCTGCGTGAGATGTGTCTATTGAGGGTCCGCTGTGGCCCGGAGGAACGATGGTTCATTTGGCTGTATGAACGTCCAGTCAGATGACAATAAACTTCAACTTCAACTCGTACCCCGAGGACGCCTGTCCCTCCACACTCCCCACCGTTCAGTGTCCTACCCTCGTACGCCCAGGTCCCCCTGTCCCTCGACACTCCCCACCGTTCACGGTGCGTGTCCTACCCTCGTACCCCGAGGTCCCCCTGTCCCTCGACACTCCCCACCGTTCAGTGTCCTACCCTCGTACCCCGAGGTCCCCCTGTCCCTCGACACTCCCCACCGTTCAGTGTCCTACCCTCGTACGCCAAGGTCCCCCTGTCCCTCAACACTCCCCACCGTTCAGTGTCCCACCCTCGTACGCCGAGGACGCCTGTCCCTCGACACTCCCCACCGTTCAGTGTCCTACCTTCGTACCCCGAGGTCCCCCTGTCCCTCGACATTCCCCACCATTCACTGTGCGTGTCCTACCCTCGTACCCCGAGATCCCCCTGCCCTCCACACTCCCCACCGTTCAATGTCCTACCCTCGTACCCCGAGGTCCCCCTGTCCCTCCACACTCCCCACCGTTCAGTGTCCTACCCCCGTACCCCGAGGTCCCCCTGTCCCTCCACACTCCCCACCGTTCAGTGTCCTACCCTCGTACCCCGAGGCCCCCCCATCCCTCCACACTCCCTACCGTTCAGTGTCCTACCCTCGTACCCCGAGGTCCCCCTGCCCCTCGACACTCCCCACCGTTCAGTGTCCTACCGCCGTACCCCGAGGTCCCCCTGTCCCTCGACACTCCCCACTGTTCAGTGTGTGTGTCCCACCCTCGTACACCGAGGTCCCCCTGTCCCTCAACACTCCCCACCGTTCAGTGTCCCACCCTTGTACTCCGAGGTCCCCCTGTCCCTCGACACTCCCCACCGTTCAGTGTCCTACCCCCGTACACCGAGGTCCCCCTGCCCCTCGACACTCCCCACCGTTCAGTGTCCTACCATCGTACCCCGAGTCCCCCCGTCCCTCGACACTCCCCACCGTTCAGTGTCCTACCCTCGTACGCCGAGATCCCCCCATCCCTCGACACTCCCCACCATTCACTGTGCGTGTCCTACCCTCGTACCCCGAGGTCCCCCTGTCCCTCGACACTCCCCACCGTTCAGTGTCCTACCCTCGTACGCCGAGGACGCCTGTCCCTCCACACTCCCCACCGTTCAGTGTCCTACCCTCGTACGCCGAGATCCCCCTGTCCCTCCACACTCCCCACCGTTCAGTGTCCTACCCTTGTACGCCGAGGACGCCTGTCCCTCCACACTCCCCACCGTTCAGTGTCCTACCCTCGTACCCCGAGGTCTCCCTGTCCCTCGACACTCCCCACCGTTCAGTGTCCTACCCTCGTACGCCGAGATCCCCCTGTCCCTCCACACTCCCCACCGTTCAGTGTCCTACCCTCGTACGCCGAGGTCCCCCGTCCCTCGACACTCCCCACCGTTCAGTGTCCTACCCTCGTACCCCGACATCCCCCTGTCCCTCCACACTCCCCACCGTTCAGTGTCCTACCCTCGTAAGCCGAGATCCCCCTGTCCCTCCACACTCCCCACCGTTCAGTGTCCTACCCTCGTACCCCGAGGTCCCTCTGTCCCTCGACACTCCCCACCGTTCAGTGTCCTACCCTCGTACCCCGAGATCCCCCTGTCCCTCGACACTCCTCACCGTTCAGTGTCCTACCCTCATACGCCGAGGTCCCCCTGTCCCTCCACACTCCCTACCGTTCAGTGTCCCACCCTCGTACGCCGAAGTCCCTCTGTCCCTCGACACTCCCCACCGTTCAGTGTCATACCCTCGTACGCCGAGGTCCCCCTGTCCCTCGACACTCCCCACCGTTCAGTGTCCCACCCTCGTACGCCGAGGTCCCCCCGTCCCTTGACACTCCCCACCGTTCACGGTGCATGTCCCACCCTCGTACCCCAAGGTCCCCCTGTCCCTCGACACTCCCCACCGTTCAGTGTCATACCCTCGTACGCCGAGGTCCCCCTGTCCCTCGACACTCCCCACCGTTCAGTGTCCCACCCTCGTACGCCGAAGTTCCTCTGTCCCTCCACACTCCCCACCGTTCAGTGTCCTACCCTCGTACCCCGAGATCCCCCCGTCCCTCGACACTCCCCACCGTTCACGCTGCGTGTCCCACCCTCGTACGCCGAGGTCCCCTCGTCCCTCGACACTCCCCACCATTCACTGTGCATGTCCCACCCTCGTACGCCGAGGTCCCCTCGTCCCTCGACACTCCCCACCATTCACTGTGCGCGTTCCACCCTCGTACGCCGAGGTCCCCCTGTCCCTCAACACTCCCCACCATTCACGCTGCGTGTCCCACCCTCTTACGCCCAGGTCCCCCTGTCCCTCGACACTCCCCACCGTTCATGCTGCGTGTCCCACCCTCTTACGCCCAGGTCCCCCTATCCCTCGACACTCCCCACCGTTCACGGTGCGTGTCCCACCCTCTTACGCCCAGGTCTCCCTGTCCCTCGACACTCCGCACCATTCAGTGTCCTACCCTCGTACCCTGAGGTCCCCCTGTCCCTTGACACTCCCCACCATTCACAGTGCGTGTCTACCCTCGTACGCCGAGGTCCCCCTGTCCCTCGACACTCCCCACCGTTCACGGTGTGTGTCCTACCCTCGTACGCCGAGGTCCCCCTGTCCCTCGACACTCCCCACCGTTCACGGTGTGTGTCCTACCCTCGTACGCCGAGGTCCCCCTGTCCCTCGACACTCCCCACCATTCACGGTGCGTGTCTACCCTCGTACGCCGAGGTCCCCCTGTCCCTCGACACTCCCCACCGTTCACGGTGTGTGTCCTACCATCGTACACCGAGGTCCCCCCGTCCCTCGACACTCCCCACCATTCACGGTGCGTGTCCGACCCTCGTATGCCGAGGTCCCCCCGCCCCTCGACACTCCCCACCATTCACGGTGCGTGTCCGACCCTCGTACGCCAAGGTCCCCCCGCCCCTCGACACTCCCCACCATTCATGGTGCGTGTCCGACCCTCGTACGCCGAGGTACCCCGGCCCTCGACACTCCCCACCGTTCACGGTGCGCGTGCCCTACCCTCGTACGCCGAGGCCCCCCTGTCCCTCCCCACCGTTCACAAGGACGTGCCTGTACCTGTGGGGGGATGATGTAGTCGGCCACATCGAGGACACGGACGGAACCGTTTTTGAAATGTGCCCTCCCAAATCCTTTCACCTTGGTAATGACCGAGGACTCGATGTTGGTCTCCTTGGTCTGGTAAGCCTTCTCGTGCAGGAATACCCAGCTGTGGGCAAAGAAAGGGTGGGAGGGTCAGAGTCAGGGACTGTCTCCCTCCCTCCCCCTCCTCCTTCCCCTCGCTCCCTCCGCCTCGGCCCTCACCCCAGGAAGTAGACGATGATCAGCAGCTGCATCAGGCGATTCAGGACGCCCACTGTCCAGCTCTTCACCACCATCGACTTGGGGGTCTCGTAGGTGAAGAAACTCTCCAGGAAGCCCATGGCAGCAGCCGACCCGGTGCCCAGCGAGGGACAGCACGCGCCTGGAGGGAGAGAGAGAGAGAGGGAGGGGGTGGAGAAGAGAGTGGGAGGGTGATACCCACGTCCGGAGGGGAGTGTTACCCCGCGTGCCCAGAGAGAGAGAGGGGGATGGAGGGAGGCCGGGCGTCGAGGGGTCGGGACACAGACCCCTGACTGGCTGCCCGCGGACCAGACGCAGGCGTAACGATTAACCAGGCCCCCCCTCCCCTCCCGTTCACGGGGAAATCAGACGGCTCTTCCCAGAACCAGCAGGTCGGTGCGGGGAGGGGCGGGCGGCGACAGAGAGGAGGGGAAAGTTGGGGGGGAGAGACAGAGGGAAGGGGAAGAGGGGGCAAGGGGAGAGGTACAACAGCAAAGGAGGGAGGCCCTTCATGGGATGCGAACCGTGATCGTCTCTCCGACCTCTGTCTCCAAAGCCCGCAACCTCAGTCCCTCTCACTCCAGTCTCTCTGCCCCAGGCTCTCTCACTCTCTCCCTCATAAACTCCCACCCACCACCTGTCTCCCTGTCCCATTCTCTACCCCCCCCTCTCTCTGCCCCAGACTCTCTCTCTTTCCAGTTAATCTCACTCTCCCAGTTCCTCTCTCTCCCTCAACCCCATCTCTCTCTCTCCCCAGTCTCTCTCCCCCAGTCTCTCACCCCAGTCTCTCTCCCCAGTCTCTCTCTCTCCCCAGTCTCTCTCTCTCTCCCCAGTCTCTCACTCCCCCAGTCTCTCTCTCTCCCCCCAGTCTCTCTCACCCCCAGTCTCTCTCTCTCCCCAGTCTCTCTGTCCCCAGTCTCTCTCCCCCCAGTCTCTCTCTCTCCCAGTCTCTCTCTCCCCCCAGTCTCTCTCCCCCCAGTCTCTCTCTCTCCCCAGTCTCTCTCCCCCCAGTCTCTCTGTCCCCAGTCTCTCTCCCCAGTCTCTCTCTCCCCAGTCTCTCTCCCCAGTCTCTCTGTCCCCAGTCTCTCTCCCCAGTCTCTCTCTCCCCAGTCTCTCTCCCCCCAGTCTCTCTCTCCCCAGTCTCTCTCCCCAGTCTCTCTGTCCCCAGTCTCTCTCCCCAGTCTCTCTCTCCCCAGTCTCTCTGTCCCCAGTCTCTCTCTCCCCCAGTCTCTCTGTCCCCAGTCTCTCTCCCCAGTCTCTCTCTCCCCAGTCTCTCTCCCCCCAGTCTCTCTCTCCCCAGTCTCTCTCCCCAGTCTCTCTGTCCCCAGTCTCTCTCCCCAGTCTCTCTCTCTCCCCAGTCTCTCTGTCCCCAGTCTCTCTCCCCAGTCTCTCTCTCCCCAGTCTCTCTCCCCCCAGTCTCTCTGTCCCCAGTCTCTCTCCCCAGTCTCTCTCTCCCCAGTCTCTCTCCCCAGTCTCTCTCTCCCCAGTCTCTCTCCCCAGTCTCTCTCTCTCCCCAGTCTCTCTCCCCAGTCTCTCTCCCCCAGTCTCTCTGTCCCCAGTCTCTCTCTCTCCCCAGTCTCTCTCCCCCCAGTCTCTCTGTCCCCAGTCTCTCTCTCTCCCCAGTCTCTCTCCCCCCAGTCTCTCTGTCCCCAGTCTCTCTCCCCCAGTCTCTCTCCCCCAGTCTCTCTCCCCAGTCTCTCTCTCTCCCCCAGTCTCTCTCCCCAGTCTCTCTCTCCCCCAGTCTCTCTGTCCCCAGTCTCTCTCCCCCCAGTCTCTCTGTCCCCAGTCTCTCTCCCCCAGTCTCTCTCCCCCAGTCTCTCTCCCCAGTCTCTCTCTCTCCCCCAGTCTCTCTCCCCAGTCTCTCTCCCCCAGTCTCTCTGTCCCCAGTCTCTCTCCCCCAGTCTCTCTCCCCCAGTCTCTCTCCCCAGTCTCTCTCTCTCCCCCAGTGTCTCTCCCCAGTCTCTCTCTCCCCCAGTCTCTCTGTCCCCAGTCTCTCTCCCCCAGTCTCTCTCCCCCAGTCTCTCTCTCCCCAGTCTCTCTCACCCCCAGTCTCTCTCACCCCAGTCTCTCTCCCCCCAGTCTCTCTCTCTCCCCAGTCTCTCTCCCCCCAGTCTCTCTCTCCCCCCAGTCTCTCTCTCCCCAGTCTCTCTCTCACCCCCAGTCTATCTCTCCCCAGTCTCTCTCCCCCCAGTCTCTCTCTCCCCCCAGTCTCTCTCTCTCCCAGTCTCTCTCCCCCAGTCTCTCTGTCCCCAGTCTCTCTCCCCCAGTCTCTCTCCCCAGTCTCTCTCTCTCCCCAGTCTCTCTCCCCAGTCTCTCTCCCCCAGTCTCTCTGTCCCCAGTCTCTCTCCCCCAGTCTCTCTCCCCCAGTCTCTCTCTCTCCCCCAGTCTCTCTCCCCAGTCTCTCTCCCCCAGTCTCTCTGTCCCCAGTCTCTCTCCCCCAGTCTCTCTCCCCCAGTCTCTCTCCCCAGTCTCTCTCTCTCCCCCAGTCTCTCTCCCCAGTCTCTCTCTCCCCCAGTCTCTCTGTCCCCAGTCTCTCTCCCCCAGTCTCTCTCTCCCCAGTCTCTCTCACCCCCAGTCTCTCTCACCCCAGTCTCTCTCCCCCCAGTCTCTCTCCCCCAGTCTCTCTCCCCCAGTCTCTCTCCCCCCAGTCTCTCTCTCCCCCCAGTCTCTCTCTCCCCAGTCTCTCTCTCACCCCCAGTCTCTCTCTCCCCAGTCTCTCTCCCCCCAGTCTCTCTCTCCCCCCAGTCTCTCTCTCTCCCAGTCTCACTCTTTTCCCCAGTCTCTCTCCCCCCCAGTCTCTCTCTCTCCCCAGTCTCTCTCCCCCCAGTCTCTCTCTCCCCCCAGTCTCTCTCCCCCCGTCTCTCTCTCCCCAGTCTCTCTCTCTCCCAGTCTCACTCCCCCCAGTCTCTCTCCCCAGTCTCTCACCCCCAGTCTCTCTCCCCAGTCTCTCTCTCCCCAGTCTCTCTCTCTCCCAGTCTCTCTCTCTCCCAGTCTCACTCCCCCCAGTCTCACTCCCCCCAGTCTCTCTCACCCCCAGTCTCTCTCCCCAGTCTCTCTCCCCCCAGTCTCTCTCTCTCCCCAGTCTCTCTCACCCCCAGTAGTTCTCACCAGTCTCTCTCTCCCCCCAGTCTCTCTCTCTCCCCAGTCTCTCTCACCCCCAGTCTCTCTCACCAGTCTCTCTCTCCCCCCAGTCTCTCTCTCCCCCCAGTCTCTCTCTCTCCCCAGTCTCTCTCACCCCCAGTCTCTCTCACCAGTCTCTCTCTCCCCCCAGTCTCTCTCTCTCCCCAGTCTCTCTCTCCCCCCAGTCTCTCTCTCTCCCCAGTCTCTCTCTCCCCCCAGTCTCTCTCCCCCCAGTCTCTCTCCCCCCCAGTCTCTCTCACCAGTCTCTCTCTCCCCCCAGTCTCTCTCTCTCACCAGTCTCTCTCTCCCCCAGTCTCTCTCTCTCCCCAGTCTCTCTCTCCCCCCAGTCTCTCTCTCTCCCCAGTCTCTCTCACCCCCAGTCTCTCTCCCCAGTCTCTCTCTCCCCAGTCTCTCTCCCCCCAGTCTCTCTCTCCCCCCAGTCTCTCTCCCCAGTCTCTCTCTCCCCCAGTCTCTCTCCCCCCAGTCTCTCTCACCCCCAGTCTCTCTCTCCCCAGTCTCTCTCCCCCCAGTCTCTCTCTCTCCCCAGTCTCTCTCCCCCCAGTCTCTCTCCCCCCAGTCTCTCTCTCTCCCCAGTCTCTCTCTCCCCCCAGTCTCTCTCTCTCCCCAGTCTCTCTCTCTCCCCAGTCTCTCTCCCCCCAGTCTCTCTCTCTCCCCAGTCTCTCTCTCTCCCAAGTCTCTCTCTCCCCCAGTCTCTCTCACCCCCAGTCTCTCTCTCCCCAGTCTCTCTCCCCCCAGTCTCTCTCTCCCCCCAGTCTCTCTCCCCCCAGTCTCTCTCTCCCCCCAGTCTCTCTCCCCCAGTCTCTCTCCCCAGTCTCTCTCTCTCCCCAGTCTCTCTCACCCCCAGTCTCTCTCTCCCCCAGTCTCTCTCCCCCAGTCTCTCTCTCCCCAGTCTCTCTCTCCCCCAGTCTCTCTCCCCCCAGTCTCTCTCTCCCCCCAGTCTCTCTCCCCCAGTCTCTCTCCCCAGTCTCTCTCTCTCCCCAGTCTCTCTCTCTCCCCAGTCTCTCTCACCCCCAGTCTCTCTCTCCCCAGTCTCTCTCACCCCCAGTCTCTCTCCCCAGTCTCTCTCTCTCCCCAGTCTCTCTCCCCCCAGTCTCTCTCTCTCACCAGTCTCTCTCTCCCCCAGTCTCTCTCTCTCCCCAGTCTCTCTCTCCCCCCAGTCTCTCTCTCCCCCCAGTCTCTCTCTCTCCCCAGTCTCTCTCACCCCCAGTCTCTCTCACCAGTCTCTCTCTCCCCCCAGTCTCTCTCTCTCCCCAGTCTCTCTCTCCCCCCAGTCTCTCTCTCTCCCCAGTCTCTCTCTCCCCCCAGTCTCTCTCCCCCCAGTCTCTCTCCCCCCAGTCTCTCTCACCAGTCTCTCTCTCCCCCCAGTCTCTCTCTCTCACCAGTCTCTCTCTCCCCCAGTCTCTCTCTCTCCCCAGTCTCTCTCTCACCCCCAGTCTCTCTCCCCAGTCTCTCTCTCCCCCAGTCTCTCTCCCCCCAGTCTCTCTCTCCCCCCAGTCTCTCTCCCCAGTCTCTCTCTCCCCCAGTCTCTCTCCCCCCAGTCTCTCTCACCCCCAGTCTCTCTCTCCCCAGTCTCTCTCCCCCCAGTCTCTCTCTCTCCCCAGTCTCTCTCCCCCAGTCTCTCTCCCCCCAGTCTCTCTCTCTCCCCAGTCTCTCTCTCCCCCCAGTCTCTCTCTCTCCCCAGTCTCTCTCCCCCCAGTCTCTCTCTCTCCCCAGTCTCTCTCTCTCCCAAGTCTCTCTCTCCCCCAGTCTCTCTCACCCCCAGTCTCTCTCTCCCCAGTCTCTCTCCCCCCAGTCTCTCTCTCCCCCCAGTCTCTCTCCCCCCAGTCTCTCTCTCCCCCCAGTCTCTCTCCCCCAGTCTCTCTCCCCAGTCTCTCTCTCTCCCCAGTCTCTCTCCCCCAGTCTCTCTCTCCCCAGTCTCTCTCTCCCCCAGTCTCTCTCCCCCCAGTCTCTCTCTCCCCCCAGTCTCTCTCCCCCAGTCTCTCTCCCCAGTCTCTCTCTCTCCCCAGTCTCTCTCTCTCCCCAGTCTCTCTCACCCCCAGTCTCTCTCTCCCCAGTCTCTCTCACCCCCAGTCTCTCTCCCCAGTCTCTCTCTCTCCCCAGTCTCTCTCCCCCCAGTCTCTCTCTCTCACCCCCAGTCTCTCTCTCCCCAGTCTCTCTCACCCCCAGTCTCTCTCTCTCCCCAGTCTCTCTCCCCCCAGTCTCTCTCCCCCCAGTCTCTCTCTCCCCAGTCTCTCTCCCCCCAGTCTCTCTCTCCCCCCAGTCTCTCTCCCCCAGTCTCTCTCCCCAGTCTCTCTCTCTCCCCAGTCTCTCTCTCTCCCCAGTCTCTCTCACCCCCAGTCTCTCTCTCCCCAGTCTCTCTCACCCCCAGTCTCTCTCTCTCCCCAGTCTCTCTCCCCCCAGTCTCTCTCTCTCACCCCCAGTCTCTCTCTCCCCAGTCTCTCTCCCCCCAGTCTCTCTCTCTCCCCAGTCTCTCTCACCCCCAGTCTCTCTCACCAGTCTCTCTCTCCCCCCAGTCTCTCTCTCTCCCCAGTCTCTCTCACCCCCAGTCTCTCTCACCAGTCTCTCTCTCCCCCCAGTCTCTCTCTCTCCCCAGTCTCTCTCTCCCCCCAGTCTCTCTCTCTCCCCAGTCTCTCTCACCCCCAGTCTCTCTCCCCAGTCTCTCTCTCCCCAGTCTCTCTCCCCCCCAGTCTCTCTCTCCCCCCAGTCTCTCTCCCCAGTCTCTCTCTCCCCCAGTCTCTCTCCCCTAGTCTCTCTCACCCCCAGTCTCTCTCTCCCCAGTCTCTCTCCCCCCAGTCTCTCTCTCTCCCCAGTCTCTCTCCCCCCAGTCTCTCTCTCTCCCCAGTCTCTCTCCCCCCAGTCTCTCTCTCTCCCCAGTCTCTCTCTCTCCCCAGTCTCTCTCCCCCCAGTCTCTCTCTCTCCCCAGTCTCTCTCTCTCCCAAGTCTCTCTCTCCCCCAGTCTCTCTCACCCCCAGTCTCTCTCTCCCCAGTCTCTCTCCCCCCAGTCTCTCTCTCCCCCCAGTCTCTCTCCCCCCAGTCTCTCTCTCCCCCCAGTCTCTCTCCCCCAGTCTCTCTCCCCAGTCTCTCTCTCTCCCCAGTCTCTCTCACCCCCAGTCTCTCTCTCCCCCAGTCTCTCTCCCCCCAGTCTCTCTCTCCCCAGTCTCTCTCTCCCCCAGTCTCTCTCCCCCCAGTCTCTCTCTCCCCCCAGTCTCTCTCCCCCAGTCTCTCTCCCCAGTCTCTCTCTCTCCCCAGTCTCTCTCTCTCCCCAGTCTCTCTCACCCCCAGTCTCTCTCTCCCCAGTCTCTCTCACCCCCAGTCTCTCTCCCCAGTCTCTCTCTCTCCCCAGTCTCTCTCCCCCCAGTCTCTCTCTCTCACCCCCAGTCTCTCTCTCCCCAGTCTCTCTCACCCCCAGTCTCTCTCTCTCCCCAGTCTCTCTCCCCCCAGTCTCTCTCTCCAGTCTCTCTCTCCCCAGTCTCTCTCCCCCCAGTCTCTCTCTCCCCCCAGTCTCTCTCCCCCAGTCTCTCTCCCCAGTCTCTCTCTCTCCCCAGTCTCTCTCTCTCCCCAGTCTCTCTCTCTCCCCAGTCTCTCTCACCCCCAGTCTCTCTCTCCCCCAGTCTCTCTCTCCCCAGTCTCTCTCTCCCCCAGTCTCTCTCCCCCCAGTCTCTCTCTCCCCCCAGTCTCTCTCCCCCAGTCTCTCTCTCCCCAGTCTCTCTCTCTCCCCAGTCTCTCTCTCTCCCCAGTCTCTCTCACCCCCAGTCTCTCTCTCCCCAGTCTCTCTCACCCCCAGTCTCTCTCCCCAGTCTCTCTCTCTCCCCAGTCTCTCTCCCCCCAGTCTCTCTCTCTCACCCCCAGTCTCTCTCTCCCCAGTCTCTCTCACCCCCAGTCTCTCTCTCTCCCCAGTCTCTCTCCCCCCAGTCTCTCTCCCCCCAGTCTCTCTCTCCCCAGTCTCTCTCCCCCCAGTCTCTCTCTCCCCCCAGTCTCTCTCCCCCAGTCTCTCTCCCCAGTCTCTCTCTCTCCCCAGTCTCTCTCTCTCCCCAGTCTCTCTCACCCCCAGTCTCTCTCTCCCCAGTCTCTCTCACCCCCAGTCTCTCTCTCTCCCCAGTCTCTCTCCCCCCAGTCTCTCTCTCTCACCCCCAGTCTCTCTCTCCCCAGTCTCTCTCCCCCCAGTCTCTCTCTCTCCCCAGTCTCTCTCACCCCCAGTCTCTCTCACCAGTCTCTCTCTCCCCCCAGTCTCTCTCTCTCCCCAGTCTCTCTCACCCCCAGTCTCTCTCACCAGTCTCTCTCTCCCCCCAGTCTCTCTCTCTCCCCAGTCTCTCTCTCCCCCCAGTCTCTCTCTCTCCCCAGTCTCTCTCACCCCCAGTCTCTCTCCCCAGTCTCTCTCTCCCCAGTCTCTCTCCCCCCCAGTCTCTCTCTCCCCCCAGTCTCTCTCCCCAGTCTCTCTCTCCCCCAGTCTCTCTCCCCTAGTCTCTCTCACCCCCAGTCTCTCTCTCCCCAGTCTCTCTCCCCCCAGTCTCTCTCTCTCCCCAGTCTCTCTCCCCCCAGTCTCTCTCTCTCCCCAGTCTCTCTCCCCCCAGTCTCTCTCTCTCCCCAGTCTCTCTCTCTCCCCAGTCTCTCTCCCCCCAGTCTCTCTCTCTCCCCAGTCTCTCTCTCTCCCAAGTCTCTCTCTCCCCCAGTCTCTCTCACCCCCAGTCTCTCTCTCCCCAGTCTCTCTCCCCCCAGTCTCTCTCTCCCCCCAGTCTCTCTCCCCCCAGTCTCTCTGTCCCCCAGTCTCTCTCCCCAGTCTCTCTCCTCCCCAGTCTCTCTCTCTCCCCAGTCTCTCTCTCTCCCCAGTCTCTCTCACCCCCAGTCTCTCTCTCTCCCCAGTCTCTCTCCCCCCAGTCTCTCTCACCCCAGTCTCTCTCTCTCCCCAGTCTCTCTCACCCCCAGTCTCTCTCTCTCCCCAGTCTCTCTCCCCCCAGTCTCTCTCTCCCCAGTCTCTCTCACCCCAGTCTCTCTCTCTCCCCAGTCTCTCTCCCCCAGTCTCTCTCTCCCCAGTCTCTCTCTCTCCCCAGTCTCTCTCTCTCCCCAGTCTCTCTCTCCCCCAGTCTCTCTCTCCCCAGTCTCTCTCTCCCCCCAGTCTCTCTCTCTCCCCAGTCTCTCTCTCTCCCCAGTCTCTCTCTCCCCAGTCTCTCTCCCCCCAGTCTCTCTCTCTCCCCAGTCTCTCTCTCCCCCCCAGTCTCTCTCTCCCCAGTCTCTCTCCCCCCAGTCTCTCTCTCCCCCAGTCTCTCTCCCCCCAGTCCTCTCTCTCCCCAGTCTCTTTCTCCCCAGTCTCTCTCCCCCCAGTCTCTCTCTCTCCCCCCAGCCTCTCTGTCCCCCAAGTCTCTCTCTCCCCCAGTCTCTCTCTCCCCAGTCTCTCTCCCCCCAGTCTCTCTCTCCCCAGTCTCTCTCCCCCCAGTCTCTCTCTCCCCCAGTCTCTCTCTCCCCAGTCTCTCTCTCCCCCCCAGTCTCTCTCTCTCCCCCAGTCTCTCTCTCTCTCCCCAGTCTCTCTCTCTCCCCCCAGTCTCTCTCTCTCCCCAGTCTCTCTCTCTCCCCCCAGTCTCTCTCCCCCCAGTCTCTCTCTCCCCAGTCTCTCTCTCCCCCCCAGTCTCTCTCTCTCTCCCCAGTCTCTCTCTCTCCCCCCAGTCTCTCTCTCTCCCCAGTCTCTCTCTCTCCCCCCAGTCTCTCTCCCCCCAGTCTCTCTCTCCCCAGTCTCTCTCTCCCCCCCAGTCTCTCTCTCCCCCCCAGTCTCTCTCTCTCTCCCCAGTCTCTCTCTCTCTCCCCAGTCTCTCTCTCCCCCCAGTCTCTCTGTCCCCCAGTCTCTCTCCCTAGTCTCTCTCTCCCCCAGTCTCTCTCTCCCCCAGTCTCTCTCTCCCCCGTCTCTCTCACCCCAGTCTCTCTCCTCCAGTCTCTCTGTCCCCCAGTCTCTCTCACCCCCAGTCTCTCTCCCCAGTCTCTCTCTCCCCAGTCTCTCTCCCCCAGTCTCTCTGTCCCCAGTCTCTCTCCCCCCAATCTCTCTCTCCCCCAGTCTTTCTCTCCTCAGTCTCTCTGTCCCCCAGTCTCTCTCTCTCACCCCCAGTCTCTCTCTCTCACCCCCAGTCTCTCTCTCTCTCCCCCCAGTCTCTCTCTCCCCAGTCTCTCTCCCCCCAGTCTCTCTCTCCCCAGTCTCTCTCCCCCAGTCTCTCTCTCCCCAGTCTCTCTCCTCCAGTCTCTCTGTCCCCCAGTCTCTCTCACCCCAGTCTCTCTGTCCCCCAGTCTCTCTCCCCCCAGTCTCTCTCTCCCCAGTCTCTCTGTCCCCCAGTCTCTCTCCCCCCAGTCTCTCTCCCCCCAGTCTCTCTCTCCCCCAGTCTTTCTCTCCCTAGTCTCTCTGTCCCCCAGTCTCTCTCTCCCCCCAGTCTCTCTCTCTCACCCCCAGTCTCTCTCTCTCTCCCCCAGTCTCTCTCCCCCCAGTCTCTCTCCCCAGTCTCTCTATCCCCCAGTCTCTCTCTCAACAGTCTCTGTCTCAACAGTCTCTCTCTCCCCAGTCTCTCTCTCTCCCCAGTCTCTCTCTCCCCAGTCTCTCTCTCTCCCCAGTCTCTCTCTTTCCCAGTCTCTCTCTCTTTGCCTGAGTCTCTCTCTCCGTCCCTCCCTCCCCAGTCTCCCTACCCCTCCCTCCCTGCCTGGGCAGTGACGGGGAGCAGGGTCCCCTGCCGGCCAGCCCGCTCACCTCTCTGTGGCTGTGGGTCGAGCAGACGGCGGGCAGGACTTTCCGAACCGGCGGTGCGAGGCACAGAGTCAGCAGCTGACTGATGCGGTGACGGTGCCAGCCTGCAAGTGCATTACCGTCTGGAGAGTGGTCCGAGATGAGGGAGGAGTGGCTGCAGGAGGCCGGCATCAGTCATTACGGTGCTGGAGATAAGGCACTTCTGGGAGACTCTGCCCTCAGTCCTCCCGGGGGGCCTCTCGGCTAATACAATCCCAGCAGATAGATCTGTAATGCACTCCCAATTAAATCAGCCATCATCCCCGCACAAGTAGCTGGCTATCGATCCCGGGCTGAGGGGGAGGGCGCCCCGTGCCAGCGTGCAGATTCGGGGGGGGGGGTGGGGGACGGCTTCAAACTTCGTCCCGGACGCGAGGGGCCTCCTCGGCGTCCGCACCGGACCGCGGCGAGGGCGGGCAGCAAGTGGGGGGCCCGGCCCATCACCGGACGCCCTTGCAGACCTCCGCGGAAGGTGTCCCCGACCGGTCTTGTCCCTCGCCGCCGCCGGGAGAGCCTGCAGGAGGCAACGGCCCAGCGTCAGAGACCCCCGCCAGCCGGCCGTGTCGTCTTCGCACAGCTCCCGTCGGGCACGGGGGGCACAGACACCTCAGGTCTCTCTCTCTCTCTCTCTCACACACACAGAGGCACAGACCCAGATCCAGGTTAGCACAGGAGAAGGCCACTCGGCCCACGACACTGTGCTGTCCCAGCTGAAGATCAAACGAACAACACTCAAGCACCGATCCCTCCCTCCCCGCACCACGTCCATGTCCCTCCATCTTCCTCACAGCCACCTGCCTCTCCAAACGTCCCTTAAGAGCCTCGAATGTATTTGCCTCTCCCACCACCAGACCAGGCCGCGCGTTCCAGGCATCCGGCACTCTCTGAGTAACAAATTTACCCCTTACCTTCGATGCCTGCCCCCTGGTACGAGACATTTCAACCCTGGGAAACAGATACTCCCTGTCCACTCTACCGACGCTCCTCACTATCTTATCAGACCAGAAGTCGGCTATTCAGCCCATCGAGTCTGCCCCGCTGTTCAATCCTGTGCTGATTCAATTCGTCCAGTTATCCCCACTCCCCTGCCTTCTCCCCGTACCCTTTGATCCTCTGGCTAATCAAGAACCTATCGATCTCTGCCTTAAATGCACCCAATGACTTGGCCTCCACTGCCTCCCGTGGCAACAAATTCCACGGATTTACCTGAAGTAATTTCTCCGCATCTCTGTTCTAAAATCCTGAAGTCGTGCCCTCTCGTCCTAGATTCCGCTACCATGGGAAATAACTTTGCCATGTCTAGTCTGTTCAGGCCTTTTTAACATTCGTAATGTTTCTATGAGATCCCCCCGCTCATTCTCCTGAACTCCAGGGAACACAGCCCGAGAGCTGCCAGGCGTTCCTCATACGGTAACCCTCTCATTCCTGGAATCATTCTCGTGAATCTTCTCTGAACCCTCTCCAATGTCAGTATATCCTTTCTAGAATAAGGAGCCCAAAACTGCACACAGTCCAAGTGTGGTCTCACGAGTGCCTTATAGAGCCTCAACATCACATCCCTGCTCTTATATTCTATACCTCTAGAAATGAATGCCAACATTGCATTCGCCTTCTTCTCCACCGACTCAGCCTGGAGGTTAACCTTTAGGGCATCCTGCACAAGGAGTCCCAAGTCCCTTTGCACTCTGCATTTTGAATTCTCTCCAGATCTAAGTAATAGTCTGCCATTCATTTCCTCCCCCGTAACAATAACCATAACAGGATCAATGAAAGACCGGCCAACTCGGGCGTTCAGCCAGCGTGCAGGAGACAACAAAGAGATAATAAAAATAAATAAATAAGCAATAAGTATCGAGAATGTGAGATGATTTAGGATTTATTTAAATCTTACACCCACCCCACAACGCGAGGGAGTAAAAATCTTGGCGTGGTGACTCCGTCGTAATTACAGACGTGAATTTAAAAGTCTGAAAGGCTTGTAGAAAGAAGCTGTCCCACAGCCTGTCGGCCCGGGCTTTAACGCTGTGATACCGGTCGCCAGGCGGAAGCAGCTGGGGCAGTTTACCGTCGGGGTGACTGGTGTCCCCAGTGATCTTCCAGCCCTTCTTTCTGTGCCTACTGCTATAAGTGGCCTCAGAGGAGGGAAGTTCACATCCACAGATGCGCTGGGCTGTCCGTACCACCCTCTCTGCAGTGCCCAGAGCTCAAGGTTGGTGCAGTTCCCGTCCCAGGCTCCTGTACCTCCTTCCTGATGGTTGAGGGGTGATAACTGTCCCTGAACCTGGTGGTGTGGGTCCTGAGGCTCCTGTACCTCCTTCCTGATGGTTGAGGGGTGATAACTGTCCCTGAACCTGGTGGTGTGGGTCCTGAGGCTCCTGTACCTCCTTCCTGATGGTTGAGGGGTGATAACTGTCCCTGAACCTGGTGGTGTGGGTCCTGAGGCTCCTGTACCTCCTTCCTGATGGTTGAGGGGTGATAACTGTCCCTGAACCTGGTGGTGTGGGTCCTGAGGCTCCTGTACCTCCTTCCTGATGGTTGAGGGGTATTAACTGTCCCTGAACCTGGTGGTGTGGGTCCTGAGGCTCCTGTACCTCCTTCCTGATGGTTGAGGGGTAATAACCGTCCCTGAACCTGGTGGTGTGGGTCCTGAGGCTCCTGTACCTCCTTCCTGATGGTCGAGGGGTGATAACTGTCCCTGAACCTGGTGGTGTGGGTCCTGGGGCTCCTGTACCTCCTTCCTGATGGTCGAGGGGTGATAACTGTCCCTGAACCTGGTGGTGTGGGTCCTGAGGCTCCTGTACCTCCTTCCTGATGGTTGAGGGGTGATAACTGTCCCTGAACCTGGTGGTGTGGGTCCTGAGGCTCCTGTACCTCCTTCCTGATGGTTGAGGGGTGATAACTGTCCCTGAACCTGGTGGTGTGGGTCCTGAGGCTCCTGTACCTCCTTCCTTATGGTTGAGGGGTGATAACTGTCCCTGAACCTGGTGGTGTGGGTCCTGAGGCTCCTGTACCTCCTTCCTGATGGTTGAGGGGTAATAACTGTCCCTGAACCTGGTGGTGTGGGTCCTGAGGCTCCTGTACCTCCTTCCTGATGGTCGAGGGGTAATAACTGTTCCTGAACCTGGTGGTGTGGGTCCTGGGGCTCCTGTACCTCCTTCCTGATGGTCGAGGGGTGATAACTGTCCCTGAACCTGGTGGTGTGGGTCCTGAGGCTCCTGTACCTCCTTCTTGATGGTCGAGGGGTGATAACTGTCCCTGAACCTGGTGGTGTGGGTCCTGAGGCTCCTGTACCTCCTTCCTGATGGTCGAGGGGTGATAACTGTCCCTGAACCTGGTGGTGTGGGTCCTGAGGCTCCTGTACCTCCTTCCTGATGGTCGAGGGGTGATAACTGTCCCTGAACCTGGTGGTGTGGGCCCTGAGGCTCCTGTACCTCCTTCCTGATGGTCGAGGGGTGATAACTGTCCCTGAACCTGGTGGTGTGGGTCCTGGGGCTCCTGTACCTTCTTCCTGATGGTCGAGGAGTGATAACTGTCCCTGAACCTGGTGGTGTGGGTCCTGGGGCTCCTGTACCTCCTTCCTGATGGTCGAGGGGTAATAACTGTCCCTGAACCTGGTGGTGTGGGTCCTGAGGCTCCTGTACCTCCTTCCTGATGGTTGAGGGGTAATAACTGTTCCTGAACCTGGTGGTGTGGGTCCTGAGGCTCCTGTCCCTCCTTCCTGATGGTTGAGGGGTGATAACTGTCCCTGAACCTGGTGGTGTGGGTCCTGGGGCTCCCGTCCCTCCTTCCTGATGGTTGAGGGGTGATAACCGTCCCTGAACCTGGTGGTGTGAGTCCTGAGGCTCCTGTCTCTGACAATAATCTTGCCTTTGACCTCGACTCGAATCCCCCTGGGAATTTGCCCAACCAACCGCCCATAACTCCTCTCTTAAAGACACCCATGGAGAGATTCACCGGTTCTCAGCCGATGATGCGCCTGTCGTGTGCGTGTCTCTCCAAGACTTGACCGAATAGGGCTCGCACAGACGGACACTCGCCTGTCGGGAGCTAACTGCAGGCGAGCTCTGAAGGTGCTTCCGGGTCACACTCGGGAGAAGCTAGGGAGGAGGGAAACGCGATGGAGGGGGCGTGACGTTTTCCAAAAGCCGAGTCATGTCTTGTGAAGTAGCCTCTCGCCGAGCTGACACGCCCGTGCTAACCCCTGTCCCTACACCTCCTCTCTTGCCACCGTTCAGGGCCCCAAACAGTCCTTCCAGGTGAGGCCACTCTTCACTTGGGAGTCTGCTGGGGTCATCTATTGCATCCGGTGCTCCCGGTGCGGCCTCCTCTACATCGGTGAGACCCGACGTAGATTGGGGGACCGCTTCGTCGAGCACCTCCGCTCCGTCCGCCACAACAGACAGGATCCCCCAGTAGCCACCCAGTTCAACTCTGCTTCCCACTCCCGTTCAGATATGACTAAGGAGCTGGTGGTAGACCTGAGGAGAGCTAAGGTACCGGTGACCCCTGTTTCCATCCAGGGGGTCAGTGTGGACATGGTGGAGGATTACAAATACCTGGGGATATGAATTGACAATAAACTGGACTGATCAAAGAACACTGAGGCTGTCTACAAGAAGGGTCAGAGCCGTCTCTATTTCCTGAGGAGACTGAGGTCCTTTAACATCTGCCGGACGATGCTGAGGATGTTCTATGAGTCTGTGGTGGCCAGTGCGATCATGTTTGCTGTTGTGTGCTGGGGCAGCAGGCTGAGGGTATCAGACACCAACAGAATCAACAAACTCATTCGTAAGGCCAGTGATGTTGTGGGGATGGAACTGGACTCTCTGACGGTGGTGTCTGAAAAGAGGATGCTGTCTAAGTTGCATGCCATCTTGGACAATGTCTCCCATCCACTACATAATGTACTGGCTGGGCACAGGAGTACATTCAGCCAGAGACTCATTCCACCGAGATGCAGCACAGAGCGTCATAGGAAGTCATTCCTGCCTGTGGCCATCAAACTTTACAACTCCTCCCTTGGAGGGTCAGACACCCTGAGCCAATAGGCTGGTCCTGGACTTCCTTCATCATTTACTGGCATAACTTACATATTACTATTTAACTATTATGGTTCTATTACTATTTATTATTTATGGTGCAACTGTAATGAGAACCAATTTCCCCCGGGATCTATGACTATGACTATGTTTCTGTGCGGGGAGCGAGCGGTTTCAGAGTTTTCGGCCGCGCAAAGGGAAGGGACACCGCGGACGCTGGGAGCCCAGGACGTCGGAGGAGCTGGGCGGGCCGGGCGGCGTCTACCGATCGGAATAAGCAGTCGACGTTGGTGAAGGGTCAGTATGAGAATAAAAACCGATTAGTTACTACACACACGTGCACTGTGTGCCTAGCCCCCTGCTCGACTGGCTTTACACTGATGTCCACGAGCAGAACCAAAGGAGCTGGTCGTGGGTCACAGGAGGAAGGCTGTGACCCTGCTGAACCTCACATCACAGCGCGAAGCAGCATTGCATCCGTGTCGTACCGTCTCAGTACTTTCACATCTGTGCGCTGTAGCACTTATTTTATCCGCAGTTATTTTGTAGACAACGCTATTCTTCCCATTTCTGGGCAGGTGTTAAGCGCATTTCCCTGGCTTTGTATCTGTACTCGGCACAATGACAATAAGGTTGAATCTAATCTGATCTGATTGGAGACAGGTTGGCCCCTACTGACACCAACGGATCTGGGGCTTGAGAGGGTGAACAGCGTTAAATTCCTCGGCATAAACATCACCGAGGACCTCACGTGGTCTGTACACACCGGCATGACAGCGCCTCTTTCACCTCCGATGGTCGAGGAAGTTTGGTGTGGGCCATCCCCCCCCCAAATTCTAAGATCTTTCTACAGGGGGGCACAATTGAGAGCATCCTGACTGGCTGCATCACTGCCTGGTGGGCGGACTTAAGGGAGTCCTCGTACCGGATACCCTTGAGGTTACCCTCCAGGTTGAGTCGGTGGTGAAGAAGGCGAATGCAATGTTGCCATTCATTTCCGGAGGAATAGAGTATAGGAGCAGGGATGTGATGTTGAGGCTCTATAAGGCGCTGGTGAGACCTCACTTGGAGTACTGTGGGCAGTTTCTGTCTCCTTATTTAAGAAAGGAGGTGCTGACGTTGGAGAGGGTACAGAGAAGATTCACTAGAATGATTCCGGGAATGAGAGGGTTAACATATGAGGAACGTTTGTCCGCTCTTGGACTGTATTCCTTGGAGTTTAGAAGAATGAGGGGGGACCTCGTAGAAACATTTCGAATGTTGAAAGGCATGGACAGAGTGGATGTGGCAAAGTTGTTTCCCATGATGGGGGAGTCTAGTCCGAGAGGGCATGACTTAAGGATTGAAGGGCGCCCTTTCAGAACAGAGATGTGAAGAAATCTTTTTAGCCAGAGGGTGGTGAATCTATGGAATTTGTTGCCACGGGCAGCAGTGGAGGCCAAGTTAAGGCAGAGATTGATAGGTATCTGAGTAGCCAGGGCATCAAAGGTTATGGTGAGAAGGCGGGGGAGTGGGACTAAATGGGAGAATGGATCAGCTCATGATAAAATGGCGGAGTGGACTCGATGGGCGAATGGCCGACTTCTGCTCCTTTGTCTTATGGAACCGTACCTCCGTCAATCACAGGGCTCTGCAGAGAGTGGTGCGGACAGCCCAGCGCATCTGGAGATGTGAACTTCCACCGATCCAGGACATTTACAGAGACGGGTGTGTAAAGAGGGCCCGAAGGATCATTGGGGACCCAAGTCACTCCAACCACAAACTGTTCCAGCTGCTGCCGTCCGGGAAACGGTACCGCAGCATAAAAACCAGGACCAACAGGTTCCAGGACAGCTTCTTCCACCAGGCCATCAGACTGATTTACTCACGCTGATACAATTGTATTTCTATGTTATACTGACTGTCCCGTTGTACGTACTATTACTATTAGGGACAGTTATCACCCCTCAATCATCAGGAAGGAGGTACAGGAGCCTCAGGACCCACACCACCGGGTTCAGGAACAGTTATTACCCCTCGACCATCAGGAAGGAGGTACAGGAGCCTCAGGACCCACACCACCAGGTTCAGGGACAGTTATCACCCCTCAACCATCAGGAAGGAGGTACAGGAGCCTCAGGACCCACACCACCAGGTTCAGGGACAGTTATCACCCCTCAACCATCAGGAAGGAGGTACAGGAGCCTCAGGACCCACACCACCAGGTTCAGGAACAGATATCACCCCTCAACCATCAGGAAGGAGGTACAGGAGCCTCAGGACCCACACCACCAGGTTCAGGGACAGTTATTACCCTTCAACCATCAGGAAGGAGGTACAGGAACCTCAGGACCCACAGCACCAGGTTCAGGGACAGTTATCACCCCCCGACCATCAGGAAGGAGGTACAGGAGCCTCAGGACCCACAGCACCAGGTTCAGGGACAGTTATCACCCCTCAACCATCAGGAAGGAGGTACAGGAGCCTCAGGACCCACAGCACTAGGTTCAGGAACAGATATCACCCCTCCACCATCAGGAAGGAGGTACAGGAGCCTCAGGACCCACACCACCAGGTTCAGGGACAGTTATTACCCTTCAACCATCAGGAAGGAGGTACAGGAACCTCAGGACCCACAGCACCAGGTTCAGGGACAGTTATCACCCCTCAACCATCAGGAAGGAGGTACAGGAGCCTCAGGACCCACAGCACTAGGTTCAGGAACAGATATCACCCCTCCACCATCAGGAAGGAGGTACAGGAGCCTCAGGACCCACACCACCAGGTTCAGGGACAATTATTACCCTTCAACCATCAGGAAGGAGGTACAGGAACCTCAGGACCCACAGCACCAGGTTCAGGGACAGTTATCACCCCCCAACCATCAGGAAGGAGGTACAGGAGCCTCAGGACCCACAGCACCAGGTTCAGGGACAGTTATTACCCCTCAACCATCAGGAAGGAGGTACAGGAGCCTCAGGACCCACACCACCAGGTTCAGGGACAGTTATCACCCCTCAACCATCAGGGAGGAGGTACAAGAGCCTCAGGACTCACACCACCAGGTTCAGGGACAGTTATCACCCCTCAACCATCAGGAAGGAGGTACAGGAGCCTCAGGACCCACACCACCAGGTTCAGGGACAGTTATCACCCCTCAACCATCAGGAAGGAGGTACAGGAGCCCCAGGACCCACACCACCAGGTTCAGGAACAGTTATTACCCCTCAACCATCAGGAAGGAGGTACAGGAGCCTCAGGACCCACACCACCAGGTTCAGGGACAGTTATTACCCTTCAACCATCAGGAAGGAGGTACAGGAGCCTCAGGACCCACAGCACTAGGTTCAGGAACAGATATCACCCCTCCACCATCAGGAAGGAGGTACAGGAGCCTCAGGACCCACACCACCAGGTTCAGGGACAGTTATTACCCTTCAACCATCAGGAAGGAGGTACAGGAACCTCAGGACCCACAGCACCAGGTTCAGGGACAGTTATCACCCCTCAACCATCAGGAAGGAGGTACAGGAGCCTCAGGACCCACAGCACTAGGTTCAGGAACAGATATCACCCCTCCACCATCAGGAAGAAGGTACAGGAGCCTCAGGACCCACACCACCAGGTTCAGGGACAGTTATTACCCTTCAACCATCAGGAAGGAGGTACAGGAACCTCAGGACCCACAGCACCAGGTTCAGGGACAGTTATCACCCCCCAACCATCAGGAAGGAGGTACAGGAGCCTCAGGACCCACAGCACCAGGTTCAGGGACAGTTATTACCCCTCAACCATCAGGAAGGAGGTACAGGAGCCTCAGGACCCACACCACCAGGTTCAGGGACAGTTATCACCCCTCAACCATCAGGGAGGAGGTACAAGAGCCTCAGGACTCACACCACCAGGTTCAGGGACAGTTATCACCCCTCAACCATCAGGAAGGAGGTACAGGAGCCTCAGGACCCACACCACCAGGTTCAGGGACAGTTATCACCCCTCAACCATCAGGAAGGAGGTACAGGAGCCTCAGGACCCACACCACCAGGTTCAGGGACAGTTATCACCCCTCAACCATCAGGAAGGAGGTACAGGAGCCTCAGGACCCACACCACCAGGTTCAGGAACAGTTATTACCCCTCAACCATCAGGAAGGAGGTACAGGAGCCTCAGGACCCACACCACCAGGTTCAGGGACAGTTATCACCCCTCAACCATCAGGAAGGAGGTACAGGAGCCTCAGGACCCACACGACTGGGTTCATTAACAATTATCACCCCTCAACCATTAGGCTCTTGAACCAGAGGGGATAACTTCACTCTCCCCATCACTGAAATGTTCCCACAACCTATGGACTCACTTTCAAGGACTTTTCATCTCATGTTCCTAATATTTATTGCTTATTTATTGATTATTTTACTTTACTTTATACTTCATTGTCCGCAAACAATTGATACTATTTTCTTTGTGTTTGCACAGTTTGTTGTCTTTTGCAGTCCTGTTGAACGCCTGAGTGGGTGCAGTCTTTAATTGATTGTGTGATGGTTTTGATCCTATTATGGATTTGTTGAGTATGCCCGCAAGAAGACGCATCTCAGGGTTGTATATGGTGACAAATACGTACTGCGATTATAAATTTACTTTGCACGTATACACAAAATCACAGAAACACACACTCTGACACACCCACTGCCCAGTTCCCCACGGGGAGAGTCACAGAAAAAGTCAACCAACCTTCGTTGAGGACCCGATTCTCTGAGATCACGTCGAGGGTCGCGACGGTGTCCTGTTGGGGGTGGGAAGAGACGTGGAGGCTGGCAGTGGGGGGAGGGGAGAGAGGGACCCCTCGGTCCCTGTTTTGGGGGGAGAGGGATGGTGTCCCCGCTCGGGAGTGCCGGGGTAAGTGTCGCGGACTGGAACCGCGACAGAGGCATCGGATCGGGTTTGGGGAGAGCCGGGGGAGGGCATTTCGGCCGGTGCTTGTCAGGGGAGTGGAGTGAGGGAGGGGCGAGGGCGTGAGGGCTATGGCACGGAGGAAGGAGGGCGTGAGGGATGAGGGTGTGGCGCTGGCTGGTGAGTGTGCAAAGGACGGGGAGGCGATGGGGAGGTGTGATTGTGCTCCGGCTCTGGTGTTGACGGGTGAGCGTGCGCCGGGTGGGGGCGTGCGACGGACGGGTGGGTGTGCGAGGGAGAGGGGCGTGCGTGTTCGGGTTTAGGTGCAGCGGGAGGGGACTGAGTGACGGTGGAGGGCAGGGGGGAAGGAGCAGGTTGAGTGTGTGAGGCTTGTGGAGGAGGTGGATGAGTGTGCGAGGGTTGTGGAGCAATTGGGTGAGCGTGCGAGGGTTGTGGAGCAGATGGGTGAGTGTGCGAGGGTTGTGGAGGAGACAGAGGTGGGTGAGCGTGCGAAGGTTGTTGAGGAGATGGGTGAGTGTGCGAGGGTTGTGGAGGAGACAGAGATGGGAGAGCGTGCAAGGGTTGTTGAGGAGGTGGGTGAGTGTGCGAGGCTTGTGGATGTGCTGGGTGAGCGTGCAAGGGTTGTTGAGGAGGTGGGTGAGCGTGCAAGGGTTGTGGAGCAGATGGGTGAGTGTGCGAGGGTTGTGGAGGAGACAGAGGTGGGTGAGTGTGCAAGGGTTGTGGAGCAATTGGGTGAGCGTGCGAGGGTTGTGGAGCAGATGGGTGAGTGTGCGAGGGTTGTGGAGGAGACAGAGGTGGGTGAGCGTGCAAGGGTTGTGGAGCAGATGGGTGAGTGTGCGAGGGTTGTGGAGGAGACAGAGGTGGGTGAGCGTGCAAGGGTTGTTGAGGAGGTGGGTGAGTGTGCGAGAGTTGTGGAGCAATTGGGTGAGCGTGCAAGGGTTGTGGAGCAGATGGGTGAGTGTGCGAGGGTTGTGGAGGAGATGGGTGAGTGTGCAAGGTTTGTTGAGGTGGTGGGTAAGTGTGCGAGGGTTGATGAGGAGATGGGTGAGTGTGCGAGGGTTGTGGAGGAGATGGGTGAGTGTGCAACATTTGTTGAGGTGGTGGGTAAGTGTGCGAGGGTTGTGGAGGAGATGGGTGAGTGTGCGAGGGTTGTGGAGGAGATGGGTGAGTGTGCAAAATTTATTGAGGTGGTGGGTAAGTGTGCGAGGGTTGTGGAGGAGATGGGTGAGTGTGCGAGGGTTGCGGATGTGATGGGTGAGTGTGCGAGGGTTGCGGATGTGATGGGTGAGCATGCAAGGGTTGTGCAGGAGATGGGTGAGTGTGCGAGGGTTGCGGATGCGATGGGTGAGTGTGCGAGGGTTGCGGATGTGATGGGTGAGTGTGCGAGGGTTGTGCAGGAGATGGGTGAGTGTGCAAGGGTTGCGGATGAGATGGGTGAGCATGCAAGGGGTGAATATGCAAAGTGTGTGCCGTGGATTGGTGTCTGTGTGAGGGGTGAGTGTGAGAGTATTGTGGAGGAGAAGGTGATGACTGGGTCTGTGAGGGGTGAGTGCGAGGGGCAGAGGGTGGGAGGGCGAGGGGGGAGATGGGCAGGGGCGAGGTCAGGGGCCGTGGCGTCAGCCGCAGTGTCAGTCGGTGGGATTGGATCAGGAACTGGGCCAGCTTCAGCTTGGAGGGGTGGGGGTGGGGGGAGGTCAGGGGTCGTGACCTGGTCGGGGTCACTGACTTGGCTCGGGCAGGCGTTGCAGGTCGTGGAGAGGTCAAGGGTTGGATTTTGCCAGAGGGTGAAGGCTGTGAAGGGTTTGCAGGTTGGCTTTGGGCAGAGGGTGAAGGTTGGACAGGGGTCGAGGATTGAACTAGGGCAGAAGGCGAAGATCGGGCAGGGATAAAGTATTGAGTTTGGGCAGAGGGTGAAGTTCGGACGGGGGTAATATGTTGGCTTTGGGCAGAGGGCAAAGTTTGGGCAGGGGTCGTGGGTTGGTTTTGGGCAGAGGGCGAAGGTTGGGCAGGGGTCGTGGGTTGGTTTTGTGCAGAGGGCGAAGTTTGGGCAGGGGTGGGTTGGCTTTGTGCAGAGGGCAAAGTTCGGGCAGGGGTCGTGGGTTGGCTTTGTGCAGAGGGTGAAGTTCGGGCAGAGGGCGAAGTTCGGGCAGGGGTTGTGGGTTGGCTTGGGGCAGAGGGTGAAGTTCGGGTAGGGGTTATGGGTTGGCTTTGGGCAGAGGTTGGTCGAGTAGGGGTCGTGGGTTGGCTTTGGGCAGAGGGTGGAGTTCGGGCAGGGGTCGTGGGTTGGCTTGGGGCAGAGGGCAAAGTTAGGTTAGGGGTCGTAGGTTGGCTTTGGGCAGAGGGTGGTCGAGTAGGGGTCGTGGGTTGGCTTTCGGCAGAGGGCGGATTTCGGGCAGGGGTTGTGGGTTGGCTTGGGGAAGAGGGCAAAGGTCGGGCAGGGGTCGTGGGTTGGCTTTGTGCAGAGGGCGAAGGTCGGGCAGGGGGCGTGGGTTGGCTTTGGGAAGAGGGCAGAGTTCGAGCAGGGGTCGTGGGTTGGCTTTGGTAAGAGGGCAAAGTTCGGGCAGGGGTCGTGGGTTGGCTTTGGGCAGAGGGTGGTCGAGTAGGGGTCGTGGGTTGGCTTTGGGCAGAGGGTGAAGTTCGGGCAGGGGGCGTGGGTTGGCTTTGGGAAGAGGGCAGAGTTCGAGCAGGGGTCGTGGGTTGGCTTTGGGAAGAGGGCAAAGTTCGGGCAGGGGTCGTGGGTTGGCTTTGGGCAGAGGGTGGTCGAGTAGGGGTCGTGGGTTGGCTTTGGGCAGAGGGTGAAGTTCGGGCAGGGATCGTGGGTTGACTTTGGGCAGAGGGTGGATTTCGGGCGGGGGTCGTGGGTTGGCTTTGTGCAGAGGGCGAAGGTCGGGCAGGGGTCGTGGGTTGGCTTTGGGCAGAGGGCGGAGTTCGGGCAGGGGTCGTGGGTTGGCTTGGGGCAGAGGGCGAAGTTCGGGCAGGGGTCGTGGGTTGGCTTGGGGCAGAGGGCGAAGTTCGGGCAGGGGTCGTGGGTTGGCTTTGGGCAGAGGGCGAAGTTCGGGCAGGGGTTGTGGGTTGGCTTGGGGCAGAGGGCGAAGTTCGGGCAGGGGTCGTGGGTTGGCTTGGGGCAGAGGGCAAAGTTAGGTTAGGGGTCGTAGGTTGGCTTTGGGCAGAGGGTGGTCGAGTAGGGGTCGTGGGTTGGCTTTCGGCAGAGGGCGGATTTCGGGCAGGGGTTGTGGGTTGGCTTGGGGAAGAGGGCAAAGTTCGGGCAGGGGTCGTGGGTTGGCTTTGTGCAGAGGGCGAAGGTCGGGCAGGGGGCGTGGGTTGGCTTTGGGAAGAGGGCAGAGTTCGAGCAGGGGTCGTGGGTTGGCTTTGGGAAGAGGGCAAAGTTCGGGCAGGGGTCGTGGGTTGGCTTTGGGCAGAGGGTGAAGTTCGGGCAGGGATCGTGGGTTGGCTTTGGGCAGAGGGTGAAGTTCGGGCAGGGGTCGTGGGTTGGCTTTGTGCAGAGGGCGAAGGTCGGGCAGGGGTCGTGGGTTGGCTTTGGGCAGAGGGCGGAGTTCGGGCAGGGGTCGTGGGTTGGCTTGGGGCAGAGGGCGGAGTTTGGGCAGGGGTCGTGGGTTGGCTTTGGGCAGAGGGCGGAGTTCGGGCAGGGGTCGTGGGTTGGCTTGGGGCAGAGGGCGAAGGTCGGGCGGGGGTCCTGGGTTGGCGTGGGGCAGAGGTCGTGGGTTGGCGTGGGGCAGAGGGCAAAGGTCGGGCAGGGGTCGTGGGTTGGCTTTGGGCAGAGGGAGAAGGTTGTGCCGGTGGTTGAGGGTCTGAAGTCAGAGGTTGCGGGTCAGAGGTCGGGGTGGAGGTTTGGGGTCCGGGTGAGGTCAGGGGTCGGAATGGGGGTACAGGGTCCTGGGGGAGGGGTCGTGGTCCGGGGTGAGGGGTCAGGGGGAGTGGGGGGGAGGGCGGGCTGAAGGTCACCGGCACTTTCCTCACCGCCGCCGCGTTGCCCATCCGTTGAGTTCAAACAACGGGCACCCGCCTCCCGCCCGCCGCACCCACCAATCGGAGCCACACCGGCTTCTCCCGTCTCTTCTCTATTGGTCAGACCGGCTGTCCGTCAGCAGATCGCCATCACCACCCGCCTCCCGGCCAATCCGAGCGACAGCCGCGCCACCCTCCCTTCTCCATTGGCCAGGCCGGCTGTCAGTCAGCAGATGGAGCCTCGCCACCCGCCACAGGTGCCCCGCCCACTGGGCGGCCGCCTTTCCACCTGCTCCAGCCAATGACGGCGCTTCCCGCCACTCCCTTACTGTGCTCATTGGTCCGTCAGCCGGCAATCGGCCTCCCGCAACTATAGGTGCTTTCCCCTCCCCATCCGCATTCCCATTGGTCCAAGATGCTGTTCGTCAACAGGCTCAGCCATTCGCGTTGTGACACCCCTCCATTGGTCAACACGGCTGTCTGTCAGCCAACAGTCTCCTCTACCTGCTACGCGGCGAGACCGAATCAAACTTCAGGGGCGGCAGTCCTTCTCTATTGGTTATCGAATATGTCTGTCCTCCGATCGCCGTAGCCAATCGGAGAGCTCAAACGCCGTCCCTTCCCTTAGTTCAACCCACTTTCTGTCCCGCTCATCTTTCCATTGGCCTGAAAGGCTGTCCGTCAAAGGGCGCCATTGGTCAGACCAGCCGTCCGTCAACGAATCATCTTCAAGCGCATTCTGGGCCGCCTTCTCCCTACAACCATTGGCTTTAACCTCTGTCAATCTAACGACAGCCTCGTCATAGGGGAGCACCCCCTGCTTTCCTATTGGACAACAATGGGCTTCAGCCGCAGCGGGGCTCCCATTGGTAAGGCCTTGTCCAAAGGGGAGGTCTCTGCAACCCCGCCGCAAAATCTACCTTTTAATTGGTCCAAGTATCTGTCCTTTACACTGTCTGTCTTCAGTTCCAACCAATGAAACAGCCTTCTCCCCGCGTGTGCGTCAATTTCCGTTTCTCATTGGTCTGCCCGGTTGTCCATCACCCGAAGGCAGAAAGTCCCGCCCTTGCCCTTCGTTCCCACCAATCAGCGCCTTACCGATGCGGTCAATCAGCTCGGGCGCACTCACTCCGCTCCGTCGCGCTCTTCTGTCAGTCACCCGCCGGGCTCCCCAACCATCCAATCGGCTCCCGGAGCCTCCCCCGCGCTTCACCTTTTACGGCTCCCCATTGGTGGCAGATGCATATGACGCCACATACCCGCAGCCCCCCTCCCCCCGGTCCCACCCCCAACTCGCCCACCGACTGCGTCAGCAGCTTCGCATTCAAGCACGTCCATCTAACCCCATTAACCAATCCCCGGGCTCAGCATGTATTTTTTTTCTCTGCGCTTGCTAGCTATTGGCTGCCGCCAACATGACGTAAACGGGTGCCGACTGCGGGACGACAGCATCACTGTCACCTGACGTCGCCGCTGGTAGCCGCCCCGTTCCCCTCCACGTCAGTCAACTCGCCCCGAACCAATTGCCCACCTTCCCCCGGTCGATTGGCTGAAGGTGCCTGTCCATCAACAGGCACCGACCTGTCGCTTCGCACAAAACGCCGCCGTTTGATGTCCCGCCCCCTTCGTCTCCCGTCAGTTAACCCGCCCGGACAAATCGCAGAGCGCTGATTGGCTCGTCCCCGCTGGCCCCGATACCGCCCTTTCGTCGCTGTCCGTCAAAGCAAGCGGTGCCAATTGCCGACAGCTCCCGTCGGTCCTCCGGTTGTTGATTGGCTGCCATCGCCGCCCGCCGCCTGCCATCCCGCCCTCTTCCCCGTCCCGTCCATCAAGCCGTTTATGGCCAATCGCTTCCGGCTCCCGCCCGTCCTCGGCTTCTGATTGCTCTACGGGGCAGGTCCCGCCTCCTGAGCCCCTGTCCGTCAGCTGGCCACCGACCTATCGCAGCCGTCTCCCGCCGGACATCCAGCCGCTCATTGGTCAATAGGCGGGCGACGGCCAATCGGCGGACGCGACGGTAAAAGAGGCCCGAAGATGGCGGCCGGGCAGATCCGGGCCCCAGTCTCGGCCGACTGAGGAAGGCAGGAAGGGGGAGAGAGGGCAGTGCATTGCAGGCGGCCGACTACGGCTCCGGCTCCAGCTCCAGCCGCCTCCGGGAGCCGGCAACCTCCGACGTCCAGCCACGTACCGCCCGGCCCCGGGTCGCTGCGCTCGGCACAGCCCGCGGCCTGGGGCAGTGGAGGCAGAGAGAGGGAGAGTGGGAGAAGGTGTCGCAGGGAGAGGCGGCCAAGGGAGGGAGGGCGAGAGGGGGCAGTAGGGGCGGCACTGCGGGCAGCGGGGGCGACAGGGGACCATTGGAGGGGGCAGCAGAGGCGGGAAGGGGGCTTTGGAGGGAGGGACGCGGCGCTTGAGGTATTTTGGAGGGAGGGAGGGGAGGATTTGAGGGGACGACGAGGGAGGGAGGGATCATTAGCGAAGGAAGGGGGCTCTGGAGGGAGGGGATACCCGCTGGAGGGGCAGAGGGGGCTTTGGAGGGAGAGGTAGGGTATTGGAGGGGGAGAGGGACCTTTGAAGTGAGAGGTAGGGTATTGGAGGGGGAGAGGGACCTTTGGAGGGAGAGGTAGGCTATTGGAGGGGGAGAGGGGGCTTTGGAGGAGAGGTAGGCTATTGGAGGGGGAGAGGGGGCTTTGGAGGGAGAGGTAGGCTGTTGGAGGGGAAGGGAGGCTTTGCAGGGGGAGGTAGGGTATTGGAGGGGAAGAGGGGGCTTTGGAGGGAGAGACAGGGTATTGGAGGGGTAGAGGGGGCTTTGGAGGGAGAGACAGGGTATTGGAGGGGGAGAGGGGGCTTTGGAGGGAGAGGTAGCTTATTGGGGGGAGGAGGGTTAGCCAGGGGAGGGTTGGAGGGAGAGGGAGGGTTTTTGTTTGGTGAGGGGGTATTGGAGAGAGGGAGGCAGCATTTGGTTGTGACGGAGGGGCGGTGGGGAGGGTCTGTTTGGAGCCTCGGGTGTGTCGGGGCGAGGGGAAGGTGAGCTGACAGCTGGAGGGTGGTGAGGAAGGTAGGGCGGGAAACGTCGAGGGGTAGAGCGAGGTGCTGCTGCCTCCAGCCAGGCTGGCTTGAATCCCCAGGAGAGGGACCGGCTCACTCGGGGGGGAGGCAGACCGACTCTGGAGGGACAGACGTTCCGCTGGGATTTACTTTCCGGGAATACTACCCCCACCCTCAGCCCAGCCCGCCGGGATCGTGACCCGCCTGGAGTGTTGATCCCAGGACCTCCGTGGCCGGCGGGGAGACGCAATGGAGAAGGAGGCAGAGCCGGAGTGCAGGAGTAGGAGGCTGGTGAGTGTTGGGGCGGAGGGGTGGGGGCCGAAATTCTGCACCCCCTCCGTCTCCGTGAGCCTACAAAGCCCTCGCCCCGGCTTCTGGCATCACCTTCCTCTCCCTTTTTCCATCAGACTCTCTCTCTGTGAGCCTGTCGCTCTCCACATCTCCGTCACCCCTCCCTTCCCTCCCCCCATCTCCTTTAACCCCTTTCTCATATGCCACTCCCCATCTCCGTAATCCCCTCCTTCCCCTGCACCCCTCCCCGTCTCCGTCGCCCGCTCCCTCCCCTACAACCTTACCTGTCTGTCATCCCCTACGACCCTCCCCGTCTCCATTAACCCCCTTCCCTGTCCTACGCACCTTCCACCTCCATCACCCCCCCTCCCCTACACCCTTCCCGTCTCCGTCACCCCCTCCCTCCCCTAAGCTCCTCACCGTCTCTGTCACCCCCTCCCTCCCCTACACCCCTCCCCGTCTCCGTCACCCCCTCCCTCCCCTACACCCCTCCCGTCTCCGTCAGCCCCTCCCTCCCCTACACACCTCACCGTCTCCGTCAGCCCCTCCCTCCCCTACACCCCTCCCCGTCTCCATCACCCCCTCGCTCCCCTACACCCCTCCCCGTCTCCGTCAACCCCTCCCTCCCCTACACCCCTCCCCGTCTCCGTCACCCCTCTCTCCCCTACACCCCACCTCATCTTCGTCACCCCCTCCCTCCCCTACACCCCTCCCCGTCTCCGTCACCCCCTCCCTCCCCTACACACCTCACCGTCTCCGTCACCCGCTCCCTCTCCTAAGCTCCTCCCCGTCTCCGTCACCCCCTCCCTCTTCTACACCCCTCCCCGTCTCCGTCACCCCCTCCCTCCCCTACACACCTCCTGTCTCCGTCACCCCCTCCCTCCCCTACACCCCTCCCCATCTCCCTCACACCCTCCCTCCCCGTCTCCCTCACCCCCTCCCTCCCCTACACCCCTCCCCGTCTCCGTCACCCCCTCCCTCCCCTACACCCCTCCCCGTCTCCGTCACCCCCTCCCTCCCCTACACCCCTCCCCATCTCTGTCACCCCCTCCCTCTCTTACACCCCTCTCCGTCTCCGTCACCTCCTCCCTCCCCTACACCCCTCCCCGTCTCCGTCAACCCCTCCCTCCCCTACACCCCTCCCCGACTCCGTCACCCCCTCCCTCCCCTACACCCCTCCCCGTCTCCCTCACCCCCTCCCTCCCCTACACCCCTCCCCGTCTCCGTCAACCCCTCCCTCCCCTACACCCCTCCCCGTCTCCGTCACCCCCTCCCTCCCCTACACCCCTCCCCGTCTCCGTCACTCCTTCCCTCCCTTACACCCCTCCCCGTCTCCGTCACTCCCTCCCTCCCCTACACCCCTCCCCGTCGCCGTCACACCTCCCACCCCTACACCCCTCCCCGTCTCCCTCACACCCTCCCTCCCCTACTTCATTCCTCCCTGGCACCCATCCCTCCCTCAACTGCGGCGGTCTGTGAGACTGTGTCTCTCTCCTCACGTAAATTCACATCTCGGACACGCCTCCCCTCCCCACTCACCTCTGCGTTCCCTCTCTCACCCCGTCTGTTCTTTGTCAACTCCCCCCTCCCCCCCCCAAAACCTGACAGCGAGCCGTGACCAGGCGCCGCTACGAGGACGACGGGATCTCGGATGATGAAATCGAAGGCAAGAGGACGTTTGACCTGGAGGAGAAGCTGTGCAGTGACGCGTACAGTGCAAGTTTCGTCCGCTTCATGGATGGCAAAGGTACCGAGAGCAGGCCCCCACTCCCCCCCAGCAAGGCCCAGTGGCCAGTCAGTCCCGGGGCTAGAGAGAGAGAGGGGAATCAGCCGGGGTTCCTGATGCCCACCGTGGCCCCGTCAGCCCCGGGGTTAGAGAGAGAGAGGAGAATCCGCCGGGTTCCTGATCCCCACCGTTGCCCTGTTTCCCCCCCCCCAGGGTTAGAGAGAGGGGGGAGAATCAGCTGGGGTTCCTGATGCCCACCGTGGCCCCGTCCCCCCCGGGGTTAGAGAGGGAGGGGAGAATCAGCTGGGGTTCCTGATCCCCACTGTGGCCCCGTCACCCCCGGGGTTGGAGAGAGAGAGAGAGGAGAATCAGCTGGGGTTCCTGATCCCCACCGTGGCCCTGTCCCCCCCGGGGTTAGAGAGAGAGAGGAGAATCAGCTGGGGTTCCTGATCCCCACCGTGGCCCCGTCCCCCCCGGGGTTGGAGAGAGAGGGGAGAATCAGCCGGGGTTCCTGATGCCCACCGTGGCCCCGTCAGCCCCGGGGTTAGAGAGAGAGAGGAGAATCAGCTGGGGTTCCTGATCCCCACCGTGGCCCCGTCCCCCCCGGGGTTGGAGAGAGAGGGGAGAATCAGCCGGGGTTCCTGATGCCCACCGTGGCCCCGTCAGCCCCGGGGTTAGAGAGAGAGAGGAGAATCAGCTGGGGTTCCTGATCCCCACCGTGGCCCCGTCCCCCCCGGGGTTAGAGAGAGAGAGGAGAATCAGCTGGGGTTCCTGATCCCTACCGTGGCCCCGTCACCCTCCCCCGGGGTTAGAGAGAGAGAGGAGAATCAGCCGGGGTTCCTGATCCCCACCGTGGCCCCGTCCCCCCCGGGGTTGGAGAGAGAGGGGAGAATCAGCCGGGGTTCCTGATGCCCACCGTGGCCCCGTCAGCCCCGGGGTTGGAGAGAGAGAGAGAGGAGAATCAGCTGGGGTTCCTGATCCCCACCGTGGCCCCGTCCCCCCCGGGGTTAGAGAGAGAGAGGAGAATCAGCTGGGGTTCCTGATCCCCACCGTGGCCCCGTCACCCCCGGGGTTGGAGAGAGAGAGAGAGGAGAATCAGCTGGGGTTCCTGATCCCCACCGTGGCCCTGTCCCCCCCGGGGTTAGAGAGAGAGAGGAGAATCAGCTGGGGTTCCTGATCCCCACCGTGGCCCCGTCCCCCCCGGGGTTGGAGAGAGAGGGGAGAATCAGCCGGGGTTCCTGATGCCCACCGTGGCCCCGTCAGCCCCGGGGTTAGAGAGAGAGAGGAGAATCAGCTGGGGTTCCTGATCCCCACCGTGGCCCCGTCCCCCCCGGGGTTGGAGAGAGAGGGGAGAATCAGCCGGGGTTCCTGATGCCCACCGTGGCCCCGTCAGCCCCGGGGTTAGAGAGAGAGAGGAGAATCAGCTGGGGTTCCTGATCCCCACCGTGGCCCCGTCCCCCCCGGGGTTAGAGAGAGAGAGGAGAATCAGCTGGGGTTCCTGATCCCCACCGTGGCCCCGTCACCCTCCCCCGGGGTTAGAGAGAGAGAGGAGAATCAGCCGGGGTTCCTGATCCCCACCGTGGCCCCGTCCCCCCCGGGGTTGGAGAGAGAGAGGAGAATCAGCTGGGGTTCCTGATCCCCACCGTGGCCCCGTCCCCCCCGGGGTTGGAGAGAGAGAGGAGAATCAGCTGGGGTTCCTGATCCCCACCGTGGCCCCGTCCCCCCCGGGGTTGGAGAGAGAGAGGAGAATCAGCCGGGGTTCCTGATGCCCACCGTGGCCCCGTCAGCCCCGGGGTTAGAGAGAGAGGAGAATCAGCTGGGGTTCCTGATCCCCACCGTGGCCCCGTCAGCCCCGGGGTTGGAGAGAGAGAGAGAGGAGAATCAGCTGGGGTTCCTGATCCCCACCGTGGCCCCGTCACCCTCCCCCAGGGTTAGAGAGAGAGGAGAATCAGCTGGGGTTCCTGATCCCCACCGTGGCCCCGTCCCCCCCGGGGTTAGAGAGAGAGAGGAGAATCAGCTGGGGTTCCTGATCCCCACCGTGGCCCCGTCCCCCCCGGGGTTAGAGAGAGAGAGGAGAATCAGCTGGGGTTCCTGATCCCCACCATGGCCCCGTCACCCTCCCCCGGGGTTAGAGAGAGAGGAGAATCAGCCGGGGTTCCTGATCCCCACCGTGGCCCCGTCCCCCCCGGGGTTGGAGAGAGAGGGGAGAATCAGCCGGGGTTCCTGATCCCCACCGTGGCCCAGTCAGCCCCGGGGTTAGAGAGAGAGGGGGGAGAATCAGCTGGGGTTCCTGATCCCCACCGTGGCCCCGTCACCCCCGGGGTTAGAGAGAGAGAGAGGGGGGAATCCGCCGGGTTCCTGATCCCCACCATGGCCCCGTCACCCTCCCCCGGGGTTAGAGAGAGAGGAGAATCAGCCGGGGTTCCTGATCCCCACCGTGGCCCCGTCACCCCCCCGGGGTTAGAGAGAGAGGAGAATCAGCCGGGGTTCCTGATCCCCACCGTGGCCCCGTCCCCCCCGGGGTTGGAGAGAGAGGGGAGAATCAGCCGGGGTTCCTGATCCCCACCGTGGCCCCGTCAGCCCCGGGGTTAGAGAGAGAGGGGGGAGAATCAGCTGGGGTTCCTGATCCCCGCCGTGGCCCCGTCACCCCCGGGGTTAGAGAGAGAGAGGGGGGAATCCGCCGGGTTCCTGATGCCCACCGTGGCCCCCTCACCCCCCTGGGTTAGAGAGAGAGGGAGAGGGGGATCAGCCGGGGTTCCTGATCCCCACCGTGGCCCCGTCACCCTCCCCCGGGGTTAGAGAGAGAGGAGAATCCGCCGGGTTCCTGATCCCCGCCGTGGCCCCGTCACCCCCGGGGTTAGAGAGAGAGGGGGGAATCAGCCAGGGTTCCTGATCCCCACCGTGGCCCTGTCCCCCCCGGGGTTGGAGAGAGAGAGGAGAATCCGCTGGGTTCCTGATCCCCACCGTGGCCCTGTCCCCCCCGGGGTTAGAGAGAGAGAGGAGAATCAGCCGGGGTTCCTGATCCCCACCATGGCCCCGTTTTCCCCTCCCCCCAGGGTTAGAGAGAGGGGGGAGAATCAGCCGGGGTTCCTGATCCCCACCGTGGCCCTGTCCCCCCCGGGGTTGGAGAGAGAGAGAGAGGAGAATCAGCCGGGGTTCCTGATCCCCACCGTGGCCCCGTCCCCCCCGGGGTTAGAGAGAGAGAGGAGAATCAGCTGGGGTTCCTGATCCCCACCGTGGCCCCGTCCCCCCCGGGGTTAGAGAGAGAGAGGAGAATCAGCTGGGGTTCCTGATCCCCACCGTGGCCCCGTCACCCTCCCCCGGGGTTAGAGAGAGAGGAGAATCCGCCGGGTTCCTGATCCCCACCGTGGCCCCGTTTCCCCCCCCCCAGGGTTAGAGAGAGGGGGGAGAATCAGCTGGGGTTCCTGATCCCCACCGTGGCCCTGTCACCCTCCCCCGGGGTTAGAGAGAGAGAGCAGAATCAGCCGGGGTTCCTGATCCCCACCGTGGCCCCGTCCCCCCCGGGGTTGGAGAGAGGGGGGAGAATCAGCCGGGGTTCCTGATGCCCACCGTGGCCCCGTCAGCCCCGGGGTTAGAGAGAGAGAGGAGAATCAGCTGGGGTTCCTGATCCCCACCGTGGCCTCGTCACCCCCGGGGTTGGAGAGAGAGAGAGAGGAGAATCAGCTGGGGTTCCTGATCCCCACCGTGGCCCTGTCCCCCCCGGGGTTAGAGAGAGAGAGGAGAATCAGCTGGGGTTCCTGATCCCCACCGTGGCCCTGTCCCCCCCGGGGTTAGAGAGAGAGCGGAGAATCAGCTGGGGTTCCTGATCCCCACCGTGGCCCCGTCACCCCCGGGGTTAGAGAGAGAGGGGGGAATCAGCCGGGGTTCCTGATGCCCACCGTGGCCCCGTCAGCCCCGGGGTTAGAGAGAGAGAGGAGAATCAGCTGGGGTTCCTGATCCCCACCGTGGCCCCGTCCCCCCCGGGGTTGGAGAGAGAGGGGAGAATCAGCCGGGGTTCCTGATGCCCACCGTGGCCCCGTCAGCCCCGGGGTTAGAGAGAGAGAGAGGAGAATCAGCTGGGGTTCCTGATCCCCACCGTGGCCCCGTCCCCCCCGGGGTTAGAGAGAGAGAGGAGAATCAGCTGGGGTTCCTGATCCCTACCGTGGCCCCGTCACCCTCCCCCGGGGTTAGAGAGAGAGAGGAGAATCAGCCGGGGTTCCTGATCCCCACCGTGGCCCCGTCCCCCCCGGGGTTGGAGAGAGAGAGAGAGGAGAATCCGCCGGGTTCCTGATCCCCACCGTTGCCCTGTTTCCCCCCCCCCAGGGTTAGAGAGAGGGGGGAGAATCAGCTGGGGTTCCTGATGCCCACCGTGGCCCCGTCCCCCCCGGGGTTAGAGAGGGAGGGGAGAATCAGCTGGGGTTCCTGATCCCCACTGTGGCCCCGTCACCCCCGGGGTTGGAGAGAGAGAGAGAGGAGAATCAGCTGGGGTTCCTGATCCCCACCGTGGCCCTGTCCCCCCCGGGGTTAGAGAGAGAGAGGAGAATCAGCTGGGGTTCCTGATCCCCACCGTGGCCCCGTCCCCCCCGGGGTTGGAGAGAGAGGGGAGAATCAGCCGGGGTTCCTGATGCCCACCGTGGCCCCGTCAGCCCCGGGGTTAGAGAGAGAGAGGAGAATCAGCTGGGGTTCCTGATCCCCACCGTGGCCCCGTCCCCCCCGGGGTTGGAGAGAGAGGGGAGAATCAGCCGGGGTTCCTGATGCCCACCGTGGCCCCGTCAGCCCCGGGGTTAGAGAGAGAGAGGAGAATCAGCTGGGGTTCCTGATCCCCACCGTGGCCCCGTCCCCCCCGGGGTTAGAGAGAGAGAGGAGAATCAGCTGGGGTTCCTGATCCCTACCGTGGCCCCGTCACCCTCCCCCGGGGTTAGAGAGAGAGAGGAGAATCAGCCGGGGTTCCTGATCCCCACCGTGGCCCCGTCCCCCCCGGGGTTGGAGAGAGAGGGGAGAATCAGCCGGGGTTCCTGATGCCCACCGTGGCCCCGGGGTTGGAGAGAGAGAGAGAGGAGAATCAGCTGGGGTTCCTGATCCCCACCGTGGCCCCGTCCCCCCCGGGGTTAGAGAGAGAGAGGAGAATCAGCTGGGGTTCCTGATCCCCACCGTGGCCCCGTCACCCCCGGGGTTGGAGAGAGAGAGAGAGGAGAATCAGCTGGGGTTCCTGATCCCCACCGTGGCCCTGTCCCCCCCGGGGTTAGAGAGAGAGAGGAGAATCAGCTGGGGTTCCTGATCCCCACCGTGGCCCCGTCCCCCCCGGGGTTGGAGAGAGAGGGGAGAATCAGCCGGGGTTCCTGATGCCCACCGTGGCCCCGTCAGCCCCGGGGTTAGAGAGAGAGAGGAGAATCAGCTGGGTTCCTGATCCCCACCGTGGCCCTGTCCCCCCCGGGGTTAGAGAGAGAGAGGAGAATCAGCCGGGGTTCCTGATCCCCACCATGGCCCCGTTTCCCCCCCCCCCAGGGTTAGAGAGAGGGGGGAGAATCAGCCGGGGTTCCTGATCCCCACCGTGGCCCTGTCCCCCCCGGGGTTGGAGAGAGAGAGGAGAATCAGCTGGGGTTCCTGATCCCCACCGTGGCCCCGTCCCCCCCGGGGTTAGAGAGAGAGAGGAGAATCAGCTGGGGTTCCTGATCCCCCACCGTGGCCCCGTCACCCTCCCCCGGGGTTAGAGAGAGAGGAGAATCCGCCGGGTTCCTGATCCCCACCGTGGCCCCGTTTCCCCCCCCCCCAGGGTTAGAGAGAGGGGGGAGAATCAGCTGGGGTTCCTGATCCCCACCGTGGCCCTGTCACCCTCCCCCGGGGTTAGAGAGAGAGAGGAGAATCCGCCGGGTTCCTGATCCCCCACCGTGGCCCCGTCACCCTCCCCCGGGGTTAGAGAGAGAGGAGAATCCGCCGGGTTCCTGATCCCCACCGTGGCCCTGTTTCCCCCCCCCCCAGGGTTAGAGAGAGGGGGGAGAATCAGCTGGGGTTCCTGATGCCCACCGTGGCCCCGTCCCCCCCGGGGTTAGAGAGGGAGGGGAGAATCAGCCGGGGTTCCTGATCCCCACCGTGGCCCTGTCCCCCCCGGGGTTACAGAGGGAGGGGAGAATCAGCCGGGGTTCCTGATCCCCACCATGGCCCCCTCACCCCCGGGGTTAGAGAGAGAGAGGAGAATCAGCTGGGGTTCCTGATCCCCACCGTGGCCCCGTCACCCCCGGGGTTAGAGAGAGAGGGGGGAATCAGCCGGGGTTCCTGATCCCCACCGTGGCCCCGTCACCCCCGGGGTTAGAGAGAGAGAGGGCAATCCGCCGGGTTCCTGATCCCCACCATGGCCCCGTCCCCCCCCGGGGTTAGAGAGAGAGGGGGGAATCAGCCGGGGTTCCTGATCCCCACCGTGGCCCCGTCCCCCCCGGGGTTAGAGAGAGAGAGGGCAATCCGCCGGGTTCCTGATCCCCACCATGGCCCCGTCCCCCCCCGGGGTTAGAGAGAGAGAGAGGGGAGAATCAGCTGGGGTTCCTGATCCCCACCGTGGCCCCGTCCCCCCCGGGGTTAGAGAGAGAGAGAGAGGGGAGTATCAGCTGGGGTTCCTGATACCCACCGTGGCCCCGTCCCCCCCGGGGTTGGAGAGAGAGGGGAGAATCAGCCGGGGTTCCTGATCCCCACCGTGGCCCCGTAACCCTCCCCCGGGGTTAGAGGAGAGAGAGGAGAATCCGCCGGGTTCCTGATCCCCACCGTGGCCCAGTTTCCCCCCCCCCCCGGGGTTAGAGAGAGAGAGGAGAATCCGCCGGGTTCCTGATCCCCACCGTGGCCCAGTTTCCCCCCCCCCCGGGGTTAGAGAGAGAGAGGAGAATCCGCCGGGTTTCTGATCCCCACCGTGGCCCAGTTTCCCCCCCCCCGGGGTTAGAGAGAGAGAGGAGAATCAGCCGGGGTTCCTGATCCCCACCGTGGCCCTGTCACCCCCGGGGTTAGAGAGAGAGGGAGAGGGGGATCAGCTGGGGTTCCTGATCCCCACCGTGGCCCTGTCCCCCCCGGGGTTACAGAGGGAGGGGAGAATCAGCTGGGGTTCCTGATCCCCACCGTGGCCCCGTCCCCCCCGGGGTTGGAGAGAGAGGGGAGAATCAGCCGGGGTTCCTGATCCCCACCGTGGCCCCGTAACCCTCCCCCGGGGTTAGAGAGAGAGAGGAGAATCAGCCGGGTTCCTGATCCCCACCGTGGCCCAGTTTCCCCCCCCCGGGGTTAGAGAGAGGGGGGAGAATCAGCCGGGGTTCCTGATCCCCACCGTGGCCCTGTCCCCCCCGGGGTGAGAGGGAGAGGGGGATCAGCCGGGGTTCCTGATCCCCACCGTGGCTCCGTCCCCCCTCCCAGGGTTGGAGAGAGACAGAGAGAGGGGGATCAGCCGGGGTTCCTGATCCCCACCGTGGCCCTGTCCCCCCCGGGGTTGGAGAGAAAGAGAGAGAGAGAGAGAGAGAGAGAGAGAGAGGAGAATCAGCCGGGTTCCTGATCCCCACCGTGGCCCTGTCCCCCCCGGGGTTGGAGAGAAAGAGAGAGAGAGAGAGAGAGAGAGAGAGAGGAGAATCAGCCGGGTTCCTGATCCCCACCGTGGCCCCATCCCCCCGGGGTTGGAGAGAGACAGAGAGAGGGGGATCGGCCGGGGTTCCTGATCCCCACCGTGGCCCTGTCCCCCCCGGGGTTGGAGAGAAAGAGAGAGAGAGGGGAGAATCAGCTGGGGTTCCTGATCCCCACCATGGCTCCGTCACCTCCCAGGGTTAGAGAGAGAGAGAGGGGAATCGGCGAATCAGCCGGGTTCCTGATCCCCACCGTGGCCCTGTCCCCCCCGGGGTTGGAGAGAAAGAGAGAGAGAGAGAGAGAGAGAGAGAGAGGAGAATCAGCCGGGTTCCTGATCCCCACCGTGGCCCCATCCCCCCGGGGTTGGAGAGAGACAGAGAGAGGGGGATCGGCCGGGGTTCCTGATCCCCACCGTGGCCCTGTCCCCCCCGGGGTTGGAGAGAAAGAGAGAGAGAGGGGAGAATCAGCTGGGGTTCCTGATCCCCACCATGGCTCCGTCACCTCCCAGGGTTAGAGAGAGAGAGAGAGGGGAATCGGCTGGGGTTCCTGATCCCCACCATGGCCCCGTCACCCCCGGGGTTGGAGAGAGAGAGAGGGCGGAATCAGCTGGGGTTCCTGATGACCACCGTGGCCCCCTCACCCCCGGGGTTAGAGAGAGAGAGGGGAATCAGCCAGGTTCCTGATCCCCACTGTGGCCCCCTTACCCCCGGGGTTAGAGAGAGAGAGGGGAATCAGCCAGGTTCCTGATCCCCACCGTGGCCCCCTCACCCCCGGGGTTAGAGAGAGAGAGGGGAATCAGCCAGGTTCCTGATCCCCACCGTGGCCCCGTCACCCCCGGGGTTAGAGAGAGAGAGGGGAGAATCAGCCGGGGTTCCTGATCCCCACAGTGGCCCCGTTTCCCCCCCCCAGGGTTGGAGAAAGACAGAGAGAAGGGGATCAGCAGGGGTTCCTGATCCCCACCGTGGCCCCGTCACCCCCAGGGTTGGAGAGAGAGGGGAGAAACAGCCAGGGTTCCTGATCCCCACCGTGGCCCCGTCACCCCCGGGGTTAGAGAGAGAGAGAGGGGAATCGGCCGGGGTTCCTGATCCCCACCGTGGCCCCGTCACCCCTGGGGTTGGAGAGAGAGGAGGGAATCAGCGGGGGTTCCTGATCCCCACCGTGGCCCCGTTCCCCCCCCCCCAGGGTTGGAGAGAGAGGGGAGAATCAGCCGGAGTTCCTGATCCCCACCGTGGCCCCGTCACCCCTGGGGTTGGAGAGAGAGGAGGGAATCAGCGGGGGTTCCTGATCCCCACCGTGGCCCCGTTCCCCCCCCCCAGGGTTGGAGAGAGAGGGGGGAATCGGCTGGGGTTCCTGATCCCCACCGTGGCCCCGTCACCCCCGGGGTTAGAGAGAGAGGGGGGAATCGGCCGGGGTTCCTGATCCCCACCGTGGCCCCGTCACCCCTGGGGTTAGAGAGAGAGGGGAGAATCAGCTGGGGTTTCTGATCCCCACCATGGCCCCGTCACCCCCGGGGTTAGAGAGAGAGGGGGGAATCCGCCGGGTTCCTGATGCCCACCGTGGCCCCCTCACCCCCAGGGTTAGAGAGAGAGGGAGAGGGGGATCAGCCGGGGTTCCTGATCCCCACCGTGGCCCCGTCATCCCCGGGGTTAGAGATAGAGTGGGGAATCCGCCGGGTTCCTGATCCCCACCGTGGCCCCGTTCCCCCCCGGGGTTAGAGAGAGAGGGGAGAATCAGCCGGGGTTCCTGATCCCCACCGTGGCCCCGTCACCCCCGGGGTTAGAGAGAGAGAGGGGAATCCGCCGGGTTCCTGATCCCCACCATGGCCCCCTCACCCCCGGGGTTAGAGAGAGAGGGGAGAATCCGCCGGGTTCCTGATGCCCACCGTGGCCCCGTTACCCCCGGGGTTAGAGAGAGAGGGGAGAATCCGCCGGGTTCCTGATGCCCACCGTGGCCCCCTCACCCCCAGGGTTAGAGAGAGAGGGAGAGGGGGATCAGCCGGGGTTCCTGATCCCCACCGTGGCCCCGTCAGCCCCGGGGTGAGAGAGGGGGGAATTGGATTGGGTTCCTGATCCCCACCGTGGCCCCGTCACCCCCCCGGGGTTAGAGAAGGGGGAATTGGATTGGGTTCCTGATCCCCACCGTGGCCCTGTCCCCCCCCGGGGTTAGAGAGAGAGGGGAGAATCCGCCGGGTTCCTGATCCCCACCGTGGCCCCGTCACCCCCGGGGTTAGAGAAGGGGGAATTGGATTGGGTTCCTGATCCCCACCGTGGCCCTGTCCCCCCCCGGGGTTAGAGAGAGAGGGGGGAATCCGCCGGGTTCCTGATGCCCACCGTGGCCCCGTCACCCCCGGGGTTAGAGAGAGAGGGGGGAATCAGCCGGGGTTCCTGATCCCCACCATGGCCCCGTCACCCTCCCCCGGGGTTAGAGAGAGAGAGAGAGGGGGATCAGCCGGGGTTCCTGACCCCCACCGTGGCCCCGTCACCCCCGGGTTTAGAGGGAGAGGGGGATCAGCCGGGGTTCCTGATCCCCACCGTGGCCCCGTCCCCCCCGGGGTTAGAGAGAGAGAGAGAGGAGAATCAGCCGGGGTTCCTGATCCCCACCGTGGCCCCGTCACCCCCGGGGTTAGAGAGAGAGGGGAGAATCCGCCGGGTTCCTGATCCCCACCGTGGCCCCGTCACCCTCCCCCGGGGTTAGAGAGAGAGAGAGAGGGGGATCAGCCGGGGTTCCTGACCCCCACCGTGGCCCCGTCACCCCCGGGTTTAGAGGGAGAGGGGGATCAGCCGGGGTTCCTGATCCCCACCGTGGCCCCGTCCCCCCCGGGGTTAGAGAGAGAGAGAGAGGAGAATCAGCCGGGGTTCCTGATCCCCACTGTGGCCCCGTCACCCCCGGGGTTAGAGAGAGAGGGGAGAATCCGCCGGGTTCCTGATCCCCACCGTGGCCCCGTCACCCTCCCCCGGGGTTAGAGAGAGAGAGAGAGGGGGATCAGCCGGGGTTCCTGATCCCCACCGTGGCCCCGTCACCCCCGGGTTTAGAGGGAGAGGGGGATCAGCCGGGGTTCCTGATCCCCACCGTGGCCCCGTCCCCCCCGGGGTTAGAGGGAGAGGGGAGAATCAGCTGGGGTTCCTGATCCCCACCGTGGCCCCGTCACCCCCGGGGTTAGAGAGATAGGGGGAGAGGGGGATCAGCCGGGGTTCCTGACCCCCACCACAGCGTAGTTCATCGAAGTACAGAGTTGTCATGGTCTTCCTCTGCTGTGCTGGGGTGGTCGGTGAGTACGGTGTTGGGTTTCGGTCCCCCTGCTGTGGGAGAGATGCCGTCGAGCTGGGAAGGGTGCAGAGGGAGATTGACGGGACTCAAGGGAGAGAGAGGTGGGGCAGGTTGGGTCTGCATTCCCTGGCGTGCAGGAGTGACCTTCCAGAGGTGTGTAAAACCACCAGGAGGGGGTGATAAAACCAGGTGGGGTGAATTCGCACAGACATTTTCCCCAGGGTCGGGGAATCAAGAACCAGAGGGCACAGGTTTAAGGTGGGGGTGGGGGGGAAAGAGATTTGATAACGGACCAAGGGGCAGATTTTTAACCCAGGGGGTGGTCCGTCTGTGGAACGAGCTGCCAGAGGAAGTGGTCGGGGCAGGTACATTGACGACACTCAGACAGGGACACGGATAGGGAAGGTTTAGAGGGATACGGGTGGTCCGTCTATGGGACGAGCTGCCAGAGGGAGTGGTCGGGGCAGGTACTTTGACGACACTCAGACAGGGACACGGATAGGGAAGGTTTAGAGGGATACGGGTGGTCTGTCTGTGGGACGAGCTGCCGGGGGAAGTGGTCGGGGCAGGTACATTGACGACACTGGGACAGGGACACGGATAGGGAAGGTTTAGAGGGATACGGGTGGTCCGTCTATGGGACGAGCTGCCAGAGGAAGTGGTCGGGCAGGTACATTAACGACACTGGGACAGGGACACGGATAGGGAAGGTTTAGAGGGATACGGGTGGTCTGTCTGTGGAACGAGCTGCCAGAGGAAGTGGTCGAGGCAGGTACATTAACGACACTGGGACAGGGACACGGATAGGGAAGGTTTAGAGGGATACGGGCCACACCTGTGGAAATGGGATGGGGAATCTGGGCTGTCACGGACCAGATGGGCCGAAGGGCCTGTTTCTGTGCGCTGTGGCCCTGCGTCCCCAAAATAAAACGCAGCCCCGCCCCTCTGCTCGGGGGAGGGGAGGGGGGGCACACCTGGGTCTCCTCGGTAACTCTCTGACACCCCCCTCACCACGACGGTGGGAAGGGGGGAGCAGAACTGGAAGCGTGGCGGGGTGGGGCAGGTGAGCACGCGGACTCTTCCGCCCCCTCCCCCCCGTTCTAACTCCTCTCCCCCCCTCCCTCCCAACGCAACAGATTTCACCTTCCAGTACATCCAGCGAGACGGGCTCCGCAGTCCTCTGATCTTCAAGGAAAAGGACGGCCTCGGTATCAAGTGAGTGGGGGTGGGGGGGGCCGGGGGGTGGGGGCTCACGTGAGGGGGCCGTCTCTCCCCCCCCCCAGTGCGTCTCGCCTGCCAGAGGAGAGGGGGTGCGCGGCAAAGGGAAGGGTCGGAAGTCAGCTTGTTCGTTCGGTGCTGTGTTGTACGACGCGGCCGTGATTGTTGGCGGTCGGATTTTCCACAGAAGCGGTCGTAGTCATCGTTGCACTTTATTGATCCGGGGGGGGGGGGGATTGGTTTCGTTACAGTTGCACCGTAAATAATTAAGTGGTAATAAAACCATAAATAGTTAAACAGTAATCTGTAAATTATGAAATAAGTCCAGGACCAGCCTATTGGCTCAGGGTGTCTGACCCTCCAAGGGAGGAGTTGTAAAGTTTGATGGCCACAGGCAGGAATGGCTTCCTATGACGCTCTGTGCTGCATCTCGGTGGAATGAGTCTCTGGCTGAATGTACTCCTGTGCCCACCCAGTACATTATGTAGTGGATGGGAGACATTGTCCAAGATGGCATGCAACTTGGACAGCATCCTCTTTTCAGACACCACCGTCAGAGAGTCCAGTTCCATCCCCACAGCATCACTGGCCTTACGGATGAGTTTGTTGATTCTGTTGGTGTCTGCTACCCTCAGCCTGCTGCCCCAGCACACAACAGCAAACATGATCGCACTGGCCACCACAGACTCGTAGAACATCCTCAGTATCGTCCGGCAGACTGATACATCTGACTTCATAGTCATACTTTATTGATCCCGGGGGAAATTGGTTTCGTTACAGTTGCACCGTAAATAATAAATAGTAATAAAATCATAAATAGTTAAATAGTAATCTGTAAATTATGCCAGGAAATAAGTCCAGGACCAGCCTATTGGCTCAGGGTGTCTGACCCTCCAAGGGAGGAGTTGTAAAGTTTGATGGCCACAGGCAGGAATGGTCATACAGGAAGGTTGATACCACCCCACCCCACCCCCCATAGGCGTCCGTTCGTCTCATGGGACCATGAATTTGCGCCTTGGAAGGATTCCAGGGCGCAGGCCTGGGTCGGTTTGTATGGAAGACCAGCAGTTTATCTTGGGGCAGCATGATCTTCACTTGTTACACACACCTGTTGGGGTGCGTTCTCCGGCTACCTCACAAGGTAACCGTGGCCTTCGGCCAGGAGCAGATGTCACCAGGTGGTTCCCAGCCTTCACCGAGTGTTTCGCCCCTCAACCGCGACGCTCTCCAGTTGGTGGGCCGGCAGTGGTGGCCAAATCGCTGCCCGCCTGCTCCAAGTCCAACCAGAGGCTCGTTCTGCCTCTTCCCCCATCCTACGAGCTGCTTGTTTTCTGCTCCTTTCGTCCAGGCCCAGAGCTGACGACTACCGCCATGCTGATTTGGCTGGGGAACCTCTGCAGCCGATCTCCACAGGGAACAACCCTGCCTGCCATCCCTTGTCTTTACGCTCCTGCACTAAGGGCTGGTACTTCAAGGCCTTTCTCCCGTGGGCCTCTTCCCATCCCTCCTCCCACGGCGCAGTCAGCTCAGCCAGAATTATTTCCCTGTCTTCCGTTGACCACAGGGCGTAGGGTTGTGTGCACCACATCCGGGAACTGCAGCCTCCTTCCCACATCGACCCTCATCTCCCAGGGCTTGGCCGTTAGCAGCAGATTGGGCTTTGGTTGGTTGGTTACGAAAGGCCTGGCTCCCTCTTTGACGAAGGTGATGGCCTTCCTCAAATCTGTGCCAGCCGTCCTCTTCTTGCATCTCTCCCGCTCTGGTGTGTCAGCAAGAGCCAGAAGCACTTTATCATGCTGCCACCTATACCGTCCTTGAGTTAGAGCTGTTTTACACCCGGACAGAATACGAGCCAGTTCGGGTCCTCTCTCATCCCCCATGTGTACAGACGTGATGGTGAAGGAAGGGTGTCACACACGGATCGCAGGAGGAGGGAAATACGGAAGGGCTCCAGTCTCCATAACTCTGCCCATGAGATCTTGCGCTTTGGGGGCAGATCCCCTTTTGCCCAGGCACCCTGGCACCCTTGTTCCACTGCCTTTGACATCCGCTTCTCTTCCTCGCGGATCCGTACTTTCTGCCTGTATCATGTCTCGCCTGTTCCTTATGCTTGCGTTTCCCCACTGCTGGAAGCGAACGGAGCCGAGGCCTTGCCGCCCGACGCAGGGGTTGCCAATGATATCTGGCAGCTTCAGAGAACCCACTTCCTCCTCCGCAGCTGCGTTGGCTGCCCACTCGCACCCAGATCTGGTTGTAATTACCAAGACGTCATTGGAATCGCTCAAGGTTAATAAGGCTCTGCATTTTGCCACCTTGGATTCCTCCACAACAGATGACAGGGGAAGCTGCGGTTGCCCAGATCGAATATAGAGGCCCACTGAAGAGAAGCTTGGGGGAACTCCCAACCATCTCTGCAGGTGCTTGTCGGTTTTCCTCGCGATGCCCTCTACGACAGTCATGGGGAACTCATAAAGTGAGAAGAGACAGAGAAGCCTGGGCAGAATTCCGTATTGGTACAGCCAGGTCTTGAATTTACCCGGAAGTTCGGATTTGTCGATCTTCTTCAGCCATTCCTCTGTCTGCTTCACAGCGTCGGTGACATCGGCCCCATCTGTGCCAGTGACACATTAAACCACTTCCCCAAGCGTTTCATCGGGTTATCTTCGATGGGAGGGATGACCTCACCCCGAACCTGGGGGCTAAACTTGCTCGTAACTTTGCCCTTCCTGATCACCATGCACCTGGACGTCTTGGCCTTGAAGGACATCCTCGCCCAAGTGGCTACATTACCCAGGGTTTCCAATACCCATCTTGCTTGGACGTGTGACACAGTCGTTACAGTGATCTCGTCCATGAACCCTCGTAGAGCCGGCTGAACGATGCCCGACTCCGACGTCGGGCTGCGGGTTACGTGTTCTGCTGCTGATAATAGGGGGTTCATTCCCATAATAAGTAGGCTGGGGGAGATGGTGCACCCTGTTGGAATCCCCTTCTGGAGGTCCTGCCAACTGGTTGTGAAATGGGCTGATGTAAATCTGAGTTTGAATCCTCCTAGGTAGCTGGTGATCATGTCTCGAATAGCCACTGGGATGTAGTAGTGGTCGAGCCCTTCGAGGATGAGGTCACGTGGAATAGACCTGCAGCCGCTCGCCAGGTCTAACCAGACAACTGTTAGGTCACCTTTTCTCTGCCTGGCCTCACGGATCAAATGGCTATTGTGGGGAAACTGCTGGAGTCAGTGTGGGGAAACTGCTGGAGTCAGTGTGGGGAAACTGCTGGAGTCAGTTATCAAGGATGTGATAACAGCACATTTGGAAAGCGGTGAAATGATCGGACAAAGTCAGCATGGATTTGTGAAAGGAAAATCATGTCTGACGAATCTCATAGAATTTTTTGAGGATGTAACTAGTAGAGTGGATAGGGGAGAACCAGTGGATATGGTGTATTTGGATTTTCAAAAGGCTTTTGACAAGGTCCCACATAGGAGATTAGTGTGCAAACTTAAAGCACACGGTATTGGGGGTAAGGTATTGGTGTGGGTGGAGAATTGGTTAGCAGACAGGAAGCAAAGAGTGGGAATAAACGGGACCTTTTCAGAATGGCAGGCGGTGACTAGTGGGGTACCGCAAGGCTCAGTGCTGGGACCCCAGTTGTTTACAATATATATTAATGACTTGGATGAGGGAATTAAATGCAGCATCTCCGAGTTTGCGGATGACACGAAGCTGGGTGGCAGTGTTAGCAGTGAGGAGGATGCTAAGAGGATGCAGGGTGACTTGGATAGGTTGGGTGAGTGGGCAAACTCATGGCAGATGCAATTTAATGTGGATAAATGTGAAGTTATCCACTTTGGTGGCAAAAATAGGAAAACAGATTATTATCTGAATGGTGGCCGATTAGGAAAAGGGGAGGTGCAACGAGACCTGGGTGTCATTATACACCAGTCATTGAAAGTGGGCATGCAGGTACAGCAGGCGGTGAAAAAGGCGAATGGTATGCTGGCATTTATAGCGAGAGGATTCGAGTACAGGAGCAGGGAGGTACTACTGCAGTTGTACAAGGCCTTGGTGAGACCACACCTGGAGTATTGTGTGCAGTTTTGGTCCCCTAATCTGAGGAAAGACATCTTTGCCATAGAGGGAGTACAAAGAAGGTTCACCAGGTTGATTCCTGGGATGGCAGGTCTTTCATATGAAGAAAGACTGGATGAACTGGGCTTGTACTCGTTGGAATTTAGAAGATTGAGGGGGGATCTGATTGAAACGTATAAGATCCTAAAGGGATTGGACAGGCTAGATGCAGGAAGATTGTTCCCGATGTTGGGGAGGTCTAGAACGAGGGGTCACAGTTTGAGGATAGAGGGGAAGCCTTTTAGGACCGAGGTTAGGAAAAACTTCTTCACACAGAGAGTGGTGAATCTGTGGAATTCTCTGCCACAGCAAACTGTTGAGGCCAGTTCATTAGCTATGTTTAAAAGGAAGTTAGATATGGCCCTTGTGGCTACAGGGGTCAGGGGGTATGGAGGGAAGGCTGGGTTCTGAGTTGGATGATCAGCCATGATCATAATAAATGGCGGTGCAGGCTCGAAGGGCTGAATGGCCTACTCCTGCACCTATTTTCTATGTTTCTATGTTTCTATTCATTGAGGTGCATTCCAGACACCCCGAAAAGCCTGCAATACCGCCTTTCTGGATGAATGTGTTGATATAGCGGTTCTGCGTCATGTGAGAAGCCGGCCTTCGTGCGAGCACGGAAAAGAAAATCTTACATTCCACATCCGGGAGAGAAATCGTCCTAAAGATTGGAGGATTGTGACTCGTGGTGTCCCACAAGGATCTGTTCTGGGACCTCTACTTTTCGTGATTTTTATTAACGACCTGGATGTGGGGGGGTAGAAGGGTGGGTTGGCAAGTTTGCAGACGACACAAAGGTTGGTGGTGTTGTAGATAATGTAGAGGATTGTCGAAGATTGCAGAGAGACATTGATAGGATGCAGAAGTGGGCTGAGAAGTGGCAGATGGAGTTCAACCCGGAGAAGTGTGAGGTGGTACACTTTGGAAGGACAAACTCCAAGGCAGAGTACAAAATAAATGGCAGGATACTTGGTAGTGTGGAGGAGCAGAGGGATCTGGGGGTACATGTCAACAGATCCCTGAAAGTTGCCTCACAGGAGGATAGGGTAGTTAAGAAAGCTTATGGGGTGTTAGCTTTCATAAGTCGAAGGATAGAGTTTAAGAGTCGCGATGTAATGATGCAGCTCTATAAAACTCTGGTTAGGCCACACTTGGAGTACTGTGTCCAGTTCTGGTCAGCTCACTATAGGAAGGATGTAGAAGCATTGGAAAGGGTACAGAGGAGATTTACCAGGATGCTGCCTGGTTTAGAAAGTATGCGTTATGATCAGAGATTAAGGGAGCTAGGGCTTTACTCTTTGGAGAGGAGGAGGATGAGAGGAGACATGATAGAGGTGTACATGATAATAAGAGGAATAGATAGAGTGGACAGCCAGCGCCTCTTCCCCAGGGCACCACTGCTCAATACAAGAGGAGATGGCTTTAAGGTAAGGGGTGGGAAGTTCAAGGGGGATATTAGAGGAAGGTTTTTTACTCAGAGTGTGGATGGTGCGTGGAATGCACTGCCTGAGTCAGTGGTGGAGGCAGATACACTAGTGAAGTTTAAGAGACTACTAGACAGGTATATGGAGGAATTTAAGGTGGTGGCTTATATGGGAGGCAGGGTTTGAGGGTCAGCACAACATTGTGGGCCGAAGGGCCTGTACTGTGCTGTACTATTCTATGTTCTATAGGGTGTTGTTCCTCCAACCTGAGTGTGGCTTCATCTTTACAGTAGAGGAGGCCGTCTGTGGTTCGGCGCTGAGGCAACTCGAGTGCGGAGAGATCTTCAGCTCCATGGCTGGAATTCTCCTTCGTCTCACCGGACACCAAGTCCGTGCGCTGCACTTGGGTCACCTTTGATCCTCCGATGTTTTTGCAAACTTTCCCGCAATGACACCTTACGGTGAATTCCTCTCCGGTCAGCGTTGTTTGCTTCAGCTTCCTCGTCGTCGTGTTTCCTGTCCTGGCCATTGCCGGTACGACCGTCCTGTTCAGTCTCTCATCCTCTCTCTCCCCCCCCCCGCCCCCACACGGGATGGGGGTATTACTCTTCGTGCTCAGTCGTAGCTGGACTCGTGCCCTCCTGCGACTGCTGCCCGCAAGGTTGCTAGCCTTGTGAGCCCGTGCCAGGCTTTCCTGGAGGTCAGTTGTCTCCCCAGCCTCACTGACATGCTCTCTAATCCAAGCAGCGTCCTGGTCAATCTCCTCTGCACCCTCTCTAATCCAGGCTGCATCCTGGTGAATCTCCTCTGCACCCTCTCTAATCCAGGCAGCGTCCTGGTCGATCTCCTCTGCACCCTCTCTAATCCAAGCAGCCTCCTGGTCAATCTCCTCTGCACCCTCTCTAATCCAGGCAGCCTCCTGGTCAATCTCCTCTGCACCCTCTCTAATCCAGGCAGCGTCCTGGTCGATCTCCTCTGCACCCTCTCTAATCCAGGCAGCATCCTGGTCAATCTCCTCTGCACCCTCTCCAACCCAGGCAGCGTCCTGGTCGATCTCCTCTGCACCCTCTCTAATCCAGGCAGCCTCCTGGTCAATCTCCTCTGCACCCTCTCTAATCCAAGCAGCGTCCTGGTCAATCTCCTCTGCACCCTCTCTAATCCAGGCAGCATCCTGGTCAATCTCCTCTGCACCCTCTCTAATCCAGGCAGCGTCCTGGTCAATCTCCTCTGCACCCTCTCTAATCCAGGTTGCATCCTGGTGAATCTCCTCTGCACCCTCTCTAATCCAGGCAGCGTCCTGGTCGATCTCCTCTGCACCCTCTCTAATCCAGGCAGCCTCCTGGTCAATCTCCTCTGCACCCTCTCCAACCCAGGCAGCGTCCTGGTCGATCTCCTCTGCACCCTCTCTAATCCAGGCAGCCTCCTGGTCAATCTCCTCTGCACCCTCTGTAATCCAAGCAGCGTCCTGGTCAATCTCCTCTGCACCCTCTCTAATCCAGGCAGCATCCTGGTCAATCTCCTCTGCACCCTCTCTAATCCAGGCAGCGTCCTGGTCAATCTCCTCTGCACCCTCTCTAATCCAGGCAGCGTCCTGGTCAATCTCCTCTGCACCCTCTCTAATCCAGGTTGCATCCTGGTGAATCTCCTCTGCACCCTCTCCAACCCAGGCAGCGTCCTGGTCGATCTCCTCTGCACCCTCTCTAATCCAGGCAGCCTCCTGGTCAATCTCCTCTGCACCCTCTCTAATCCAAGCAGCGTCCTGGTCAATCTCCTCTGCACCCTCTCTAATCCAGGCAGCGTCCTGGTCAATCTCCTCTGCACCCTCTCTAATCCAGGCAGCATCCTGGTCAATCTCCTCTGCACCCTCTCTAATCCAAGCAGCATCCTGGTCAATCTCCTCTGCACCCTCTCTAATCCAGGCAGCATCCTGGTCAATCTCCCCTGCACCCTCTCTAATCCAGGCAGCGTCTGGTGAATCCCCTCTGCACCCTCTCTAATCCAGGCAGCATCCCGGTCAATCTCCTCTGCACCCTCTCTAATCCAGGCAGCGTCCTGGTCAATCTCCTCTGCACCCTCTCTAATCCAAGCAGCGTCCTGTTCAATCTCCTCTGCACCCTCTCTAATCCAGGCAGCGTCCTGGTCAATCTCCTCTGCACCCTCTCTAATCCAAGCAGCGTCCTGGTGAATCTCCTCTGCACCCTCTCTAATCCAGGTAGCGTCCTGGTCAATCTGCTCTGCACCCTCTCTAATCCAGGCAGCATCCTGGTCAATCTCCTCTGCACCCTCTCTAATCCAGGCAGCATCCTGGTCAATCTCCTCTGCACCCTCTCTAATCCAGGCAGCATCCTGGTCAATCTCCTCTGCACCCTCTCTGATCCAGGCAGCATCCCGGTCAATCTCCTCTGCACCCTCTCTAATCCAGGCAGCATCCTGGTCAATCTCCTCTGCACTCTCTCTAATCCGGGCAGCGTCCTGGTCAATCTCCTCTGCACCCTCTCTAATCCAGGCGACATCCTGGTGAATCTCCCCTGCACCCTCTCTAATCCAGGCAGCGTCCTGGTCAATCTCCTCTGCACCCTCTCTAATCCAGACAGCATCCTGGTGAATCACCTGTGCACCCTCTCTAATCCGGACAGCATCCTGGTGAATCTCCTCTGCACCCTCTCTAATCCAGGCAGCATCCTGGTCAATCTCCTCTGCACCCTCTCTAATCCAGGCAGCGTCCTGGTGAATCTCTTCAACAAAGGCATCCGTTAGTCTTGCGAGACCATAGATCTGCCCCTGGAAAGTCTTCACTCTCCAGGGCGCAGGCCTGGGCAAGGTTGTATGGAAGACCGGCAGTTGCCCATGCTGTAAGTCTCCCCCCTCCACGCCACTGATGTTGTCCAAGGGAAGGGCACTAGGACCCACACAGCTTGGCACAGGTGTCGTTGCAGAGCAATGTGTGGTTAAGTGCCTTGCTCAAGGACACAACAGACTGCCTCGGCCAAGGCTCGAACTGGAGACCTTCAGATCACTTGGCCACGTGCGAACACAAACCCCCACCCAGCCATTATCAATACTGTTCAGCGATTGTCATCAGTGCCTCTGATTCTGCACCGTCTGCCCCCTGGGCTGGTCGGGGGAGCCAAGTAGGAGCGACTTGCAGGCGAGTGGAGGGAAGATGAGCGGAGGCAGTCTTGAGGAAGGAGGAGGGGTTGGAGAAGGACTTGGATAAGAACAACAGCAATGTCGGGAGGTTTACGGTGGTGCGCTTTGGCAGGAGAAAGAAAAGGTTTGCGAAGTGGGGAGAAAATCCAAAAATCTCAGCTGCAGAGGGACGCCGGGAGTCCCCGTGCGAGGTTCCCGGAAAAAGTAAATTTGCAGGCTCGTGTCGGTGGTGAGGGAGGGAAATGCGACGTTAAGTGTTCATTTCCGGAGGGCGAGAATATAAACGCAAGGCTGCAATGTGGGGGCTTTATAAAGCTCTGGTGGACCCTTTATCTGGGAAAGGATGTGAACGAAACTGGAGAGGGTTCAAGGGAGATTCGTGAAAATTATCCCGGGGATGGAAGGGTTAACATTCGATGGGTATTTGATGATTCTGGGCTTGGACTCTCAGGAGTTTTCAAGAATGGGGGGGGGGTGAGGGTAGAACCTCAATGAAACCTATCAAATGTTGAAAGCCGGAGATAGAGTGGGTGTGTAGAGAATGTTTCCTATGGTGGGGGAGTCTAGGACTGGAGGACACAGATAGAGTGGATGTGGAGAGGATGTTTCCTATAGTGGGGGGAGTCTCGGACCAGAGGACACAGATAGAGTGGATGTGGAGAGGATGTTTCCTGTAGTGGGGGAGTCTCGGACCAGAGGACACAGATAGAGTGGATGTGGAGAGGATGTTTCCTGTAGTGGGGGAGTCGAGGACCAGAGGACACAGATAGAGTGGATGTGGAGAGGATGTTTCCTATCGTGGGGGAGTCTCGGACCAGAGGACACAGATAGAGTGGAGAGGATGTTTCCTATCGTGGGGGAGTCTAGGACCAGAGGACACAGATAGAGTGGATGTGGAGAGGATGTTTCCTATAGTGTGGGAGTCTAGGACCAGAGGGCACAGACAGAGTGGATGTGGAGAGGATGTTTCATGTAGTGGGGGAGTCTCGGACCAGAGGACACAGATAGAGTGGATGTGGAGAGGATGTTTCCTATACTGGGGGAGTCTAGGGCCAGAGGACACAGATAGAGTGGATGTGGAGAAGATGTTTCCTATAGTGTGGGAGTCTAGGACCAGAGGACACAGGTAGAGTGGATGTGGAGAGGATGTTTCCTGTAGTGGGGGAGTCTCGGACCAGAGGACACAGATAGAGTGGATGTGGAGAGGATGCTTCCTGTAGTGAGGGAGTCTAGGACCAGAGGACACAGATAGAGTGGGTGTGTAGAGGATGTTTCCTATAGTGGGGGAGTCTAGGACCAGAGGACACAGATAGAGTGGATGTGGAGAAGATGTTTCCTGCAGTGAGGGAGTCTCGGACCAGAGGACACAGATAGAGTGGATGTGGAGAGGATGTTTCCTGTAGTGGGGGGAGTCTACGACCAGAGGACACAGATAGAGTGGATGTGGAGAGGATGTTTCCTGCAGTGGGGGAGTCTCAGACCAGAGGACACAGATAGAGTGGATGTGGAGAGGATGTTTCCTGTAGTGGGGAGTCTCGGACCAGAGGACACAGATAGAGTGGATGTGGAGAGGATGTTTCCTATAGTGGGGGAGTCTAGGACCAGAAGACACAGATAGAGTGGATGTGGAGAGGATGTTTCCTGTAGTGGGGGAGTCTCAGACCAGAGGACACAGATAGAGTGGATGTGGAGAGGATGTTTCCTATAGTGGGGGAGTCTAGGTCCAGAGGACACAGATAGAGTGGATGTGGAGAGGATGTTTCCTGTAGTGGGGGGAGTCTAGGACCAGAGGACACAGATAGAGTGGATGTGGAGAGGATGTTTCCTATAGTGGGGGAGTCTCAGACCAGAGGACACAGATAGAGTGGATGTGGAGAGGAAGTTTCCTGTAGTGGGGGAGTCTAGGACCAGAGGACACAGATCGTCAGAGTGGAGGGGCATCCTTTTAGAACGGAGATGAGGAATTTCTTTTGCCAGTAGGTGGTGAATCGGTGGAATTTATTGCCACAGCAGCTGTGGAGGCCAAGTCATTGTGTGTACTTAAGGCAGAGGTTTGTTTGGTTAGGGCCTGAAGGGATACGGGGGCAGGCAGGAGAGGGAAAAGGGGTCAGCCATGATGAAATGGGACAGCAGCCTCGATGGGCCAAATGGCCAAATTCTGCACCGTCTTTAAAAGAGTAACGAGAGAGACCAGAGAGTGTGCAAATGAGACGAACAAGTGTCCTCAAGGGATAGGTAGGGTTCGCAAAAGGCACTGCGCTGGGGCTGTCCCGCTCTTGACCTCGGGGGTCTGGGTGGTCGTCGCAAGCTGGGCTCTCCCTTGGTCGCAGTGGGTGACCGTGGGCCCTTCTTAGCCCTGTCATTCCCTTCACTCCCCACGGGGCCGCCTCCCTGGCTGTGAGATCTTGCTGTGGGTCTCACCCGCGTGCTAACGGCCCCGTTGGTTATAGGGGTGAAACCCGATTTTTTTTTTTCCCCACGTGGTTTGACGTCATTCCCGGCACACAGGTGTAAAGGAGAATGAAATAGTCGTCAGTCCGGATCTGACGCAGCCCAAACGCAAACCCTGAACGATAAAGAACAGAATTAATATATTTTTTAAAAGCACAACAAGTAGTTTATTTTCATGGATTGATAGTGCGTCCATAAAGTGTTGTAAGTGGAATGAAGTGTCCCTTCTTATCTGCCGCCCCCCAACGTGTCATTTGTGGGGGATAATCTTTTATCGTTCGTTCTGGTTTGCAGGGGCAGTTGGCGTGCACATCTGAATTACACGTGGGTCTCTGTGCAGAGCTGTAAATGCAGTTATTCGTATCTGGCACCATGTACCACCCTGGTCTTGTGTTAGAATAGGGGTTGAGTGGGCTTGGCCTTTTCTCCCTGGAGCGACGGAGGATGAGAGGTGACCTGATAGAGGTGTACGAGATGACGTGTGGGTAGCCAGAGGCTTTTTCCCAGGGCTGAAATGGCCAGCACGAGAGGGCACAGTTTTAAGGAGTTTGGAAGCAGGTACAGAGGAGATGTCAGGGGTAAGTTTTTTAGAGAGTGCGTGGAATGGGCTGCCGGCAACGGTGGTGGAACCGATACAAAGGGGTGTTTAAGAGGTTCCTGGATCGGTACATGGAGCTTAGAAAAATAGAGGGCTATGGGTAAGCCGAGTGATTTCTAAGGTAGGGCCATGTTCGGTACAACTTTGAGGTCAGACGAATTGGTCTATAATTCCCTGCTTTCTCTCTCCCTCCTTTCTTAAAAAGTGGGATAACATTAGCCACCCTCCAGTCCTCAGGAACTGACCCTGAATCTATAGGACATTGGAAAATAATTACCAATGCGTCCACGAGGGCGATGGGTAATATCTCAGGTAAGGACGTGTTGGACACAGCATTGTGGGCCGGAGGGCCTGTATTGTGCTGTAGGTGTTGTACATATTACATCGAAGGCAGGCGATGATTGTGGACTGGACAATGTAGAATGAGCATAATCTGCGTGGAGGTTGGTTCCCATGGTGTTCTGCAGGGATCTGTTCTGGGACCCCTCATCTTTGTGATTTTGATAAGCGACTTCGAGGAGGAAGTGGAAGAGTGGGTCAGTCAGCTTGCAGATGACAGGAGGGTCACGGTGTTCGGGAGGGCGCAGAAGGTTGTCAAGGGTTGACCGCGGGACGTCAACAGGACGCGGGGCTGGGCTGGGGAGTGGCAGATGCAGTTTAAGTGGGAAAAGGGTGAAGTGATTCACTTTGGAAGGTCGGATTTGACAGCAGTGGACGGGGTTAGTGGCAGAGTTCCTAGCAGAGAGGGAACGGAGAGATCTCAGGGTCAACTTCCAGACATCCCTCAAAGTTGACAGGGTGGTGAAGAAGGCGTTTGGTGTGTTGGCCTTCGTTAGTCTGGGAACTGAGTTCAAGACCCAAGAGGTAACGTTACAGCTCTGTAAAACCCTGGTTAGACCCACACTTGGAGTATTGTGTCCAGCTTTGGTCCCCTCGTTATACGAAGGATGTGGATGCGTTGGAAAGGGTGCAGAGGAGATTCACCAGGATGCTGCCTGGATTAGAGAGGGTGAAGAGGAGATTCGCCAGGATGCTGCCTGGATTAGAGAGGGTGCAGAGGAGATTCGCCAGGATGCTGCCTGGATTAGAGAGGGTGCAGAGGAGATTGACCAGGAAGCTGCCTGGATTAGAGAGGGTGCAGAGGAGATTGACCAGGACGCTGCCTGGATTAGAGAGGGTGCAGAGGAGATTCACCAGGATGCTGCCTGGATTAGAGAGGGTGAAGAGGAGATTCGCCAGGATGCTACCTGGATTAGAGAGGGTGCAGAGGAGATTGACCAGGAAGCTGCCTGGATTAGAGAGGGTGCAGAGGAGATTGACCAGGACGCTGCCTGGATTAGAGAGGGTGCAGAGGAGATTCACCAGGATGCTGCCTGGATTAGAGAGGGTGCAGAGGAGATTGACACAGACGCTGCCTGGATTAGAGAGGGTGCAGAGGAGATTGACCAGGACGCTGCCTGGATTAGAGAGGGCGCAGAGGAGATTGACCAGGATGCTGCCTTGATTAGAGAGGGTGCAGAGGAGATTGACGAGATGCTGCCTGGATTAGAGAGGGTGCAGAGGAGATTGACCAGGATACTTCCTGGTTTAGAGAGGGTGCAGAGGAGATTGACCGGAATGCTGCGTGGATTAGAGAGGGTGCAGAGGAGATTCAGCAGGATGCTGCCTGGATTAGAGAGGGTGCAGAGGAGATTCACCAGGATGCTGCCTGGATTAGCGAGGGTGCAGAGGAGATTGACCAGGACGCTGCCTGGATTAGAGAGGGTGCAGAGGAGATTGACCAGGATGCTGCCTGGATCAGAGAGGGTGCAGAGAAGATTGACCAGGATGCTGCCTGGATTAGAGAGGGTGCAGAGGAGATTCACCAGGATGCTGCCTGGATTAGAGAAGGTGCGGAAGAGATTGACCAGGACGCTGCCTGGATTAGAGAGGGTGCAGAGGAGATTGACCAGGACGCTGCCTGGATTAGAGAGGGTGCAGATGAGATTGACCAGGACGCTGCCTGGATTAGAGAGATTGCAGAGGAGATTGACCGGGATGCTGCCTGGATTAGAGAGGGTGCAGAGGGGATTCACCAGACGCTGCCTGGATTAGAGAGGGTGCAGGGGAGATTCACCAGGATGCTGCCTGGATTAGAGAGGGTGCGGAAGAGATTGACCAGGACGCTGCCTGGATTAGAGGGGGTGCAGAGGAGATTGACACGGACACTGCCTGGATCAGAGAGGGTGCAGAGGAGATTGACCAGGATGCTGCCTGGATTAGAGAGTGTGCAGAGGAGATTGACCAGGATGCTGCCTGGATTAGAGAGGGTGCAGAGGAGATTGACGAGATGCTGCCTGGATCAGAGAGGGTGCAGAGGAGATTGACCAGGATACTTCCTGGTTTAGAAGAGGGTGCAGAGGAGATTGACCGGAATGCTGCCTGGATTAGAGAGGGTGCAGAGGAGATTCACCGGGATGCTGCCTGGATTAGAGAGGGTGCAGAGGAGATTCACCAGGATGCTGCCTGGATTAGAGAGGGTGCAGAGGAGATTGACCAGGACGCTGCCTGGATTAGAGAGGGTGCAGAGGAGATTCACCAGGATGCTGCCTGGATTAGAGAGGGTGAAGAGGAGATTCGCCAGGATGCTGCCTGGATTAGAGAGGGTGCAGAGGAGATTGACCAGGAAGCTGCCTGGATTAGAGAGGGTGCAGAGGAGATTGACCTGGACGCTGCCTGGATTAGAGAGGGTGCAGAGGAGATTCACCAGGATGCTGCCTGGATTAGAGAGGGTGCAGAGGAGATTGACACAGACGCTGCCTGGATTAGAGAGGGTGCAGAGGAGATTGACCAGGACGCTGCCTGGATTAGAGAGGGCGCAGAGGAGATTGACCAGGATGCTGCCTTGATTAGAGAGGGTGCAGAGGAGATTGACGAGATGCTGCCTGGATTAGAGAGGGTGCAGAGGAGATTGACCAGGATACTTCCTGGTTTAGAGAGGGTGCAGAGGAGATTGACCGGAATGCTGCGTGGATTAGAGAGGGTGCAGAGGAGATTCAGCAGGATGCTGCCTGGATTAGAGAGGGTGCAGAGGAGATTCACCAGGATGCTGCCTGGATTAGCGAGGGTGCAGAGGAGATTGACCAGGACGCTGCCTGGATTAGAGAGGGTGCAGAGGAGATTGACCAGGATGCTGCCTGGATCAGAGAGGGTGCAGAGAAGATTGACCAGGATGCTGCCTGGATTAGAGAGGGTGCAGAGGAGATTCACCAGGATGCTGCCTGGATTAGAGAAGGTGCGGAAGAGATTGACCAGGACGCTGCCTGGATTAGAGAGGGTGCAGAGGAGATTGACCAGGACGCTGCCTGGATTAGAGAGGGTGCAGATGAGATTGACCAGGACGCTGCCTGGATTAGAGAGATTGCAGAGGAGATTGACCGGGATGCTGCCTGGATTAGAGAGGGTGCAGAGGGGATTCACCAGACGCTGCCTGGATTAGAGAGGGTGCAGGGGAGATTCACCAGGATGCTGCCTGGATTAGAGAGGGTGCGGAAGAGATTGACCAGGACGCTGCCTGGATTAGAGGGGGTGCAGAGGAGATTGACACGGACACTGCCTGGATCAGAGAGGGTGCAGAGGAGATTGACCAGGATGCTGCCTGGATTAGAGAGTGTGCAGAGGAGATTGACCAGGATGCTGCCTGGATTAGAGAGGGTGCAGAGGAGATTGACGAGATGCTGCCTGTATCAGAGAGGGTGCAGAGGAGATTGACCAGGATACTTCCTGGTTTAGAAGAGGGTGCAGAGGAGATTGACCGGAATGCTGCCTGGATTAGAGAGGGTGCAGAGGAGATTCACCGGGATGCTGCCTGGATTAGAGAGGGTGCAGAGGAGATTCACCAGGATGCTGCCTGGATTAGAGAGGGTGCATAGGAGATTGACCAGGATACTTCCTGGTTTAGAGAGGGTGCAGAGCAGATTGACCAGGATGCTGCCTGGATTAGAGAGGGTGCAGAGGAGATTCACCAGAATGCTGCCTGGATTAGAGAGGGTGCAGAGGAGATTGACCAGGATGCTGCCTGGATTAGAGAGGGTGCAGAGGAGATTGACCAGGACGCTGCCTGGATTAGAGAGGGTGCAGAGGAGATTGACCAGGATACTTCCTGGTTTAGAGAGGGTGCAGAGGAGATTCACCAGGATGCTGCCTGGATTAGAGAGGGTGCAGAGGAGATTGACCAGGATGCTGCCTGGATTAGAGAGGGTGCAGAGGAGATTCACCAGAATGCTGCCTGGATTAGAGAGGGTGCAGAGGAGATTCACCAGGATGCTGCCTGGATTACAGCGGGTACAGAGGAGATTGACCAGGATGCTGCCTGGATTAGAGAGGGTGCAGAGGAGATTCACCAGGATGCTGCTTGGATTAGAGAGGGTGCAGAGGAGATTCACCAGGATGCTGCCTGGATTAGAGAGGGTGCAGAGGAGATTCACCAGGATGCTGCCTGGATTAGAGAGGGTGCAGAGGAGATTCACCAGAATGCTGCCTGGATTAGAGAGGGTGCAGAAGCGATTGACCAGGATGCTGCCTGGATGAGAGAGGGTGCAGAGGAGATTGACCGGGACGCTGCCTGGATTAGAGAGGGTGCAGAGGAGATTCAGCAGGATGCTGCCTGGATTAGAGAGGGTGCAGAGGAGATTCACCAGGATGCTGCCTGGATTAGAGAGGGTGCATAGGAGATTGACCAGGACGCTGCCTGGATTAGAGAGGGTGCGGAGGAGATTGACCAGGATGCTGCCTGGATTAGAGAGGGTGCAGAGGATATTGACCAGGACGCTGCCTGGATTAGAGAGGGTGCAGAGGAGATTGACCAGGATGCTGCCTGGATTAGAGAGGGTGCAGAGGAGATTGACGAGATGCTGCCTGGATTAGAGAGGGTGCAGAGGAGATTGACCGAGACGCTGCCTGGATTAGAGAGGATGCAGAGGAGATTGACCGGAATGCTGCCTGGATTAGAGAGGGTGCAGAGGAGATTGACCAGGACGCTGCCTGGATTGGAGAGGGTGCAGAGAAGATTGACCAGGATGCTGCCTGGATTAGAGAGGGTGCAGAGGAGATTCACCAGGATGCTGCCTGGATTAGAGAGGGTGCAGAGGAGATTGACCAGGACGCTGCCTGGATTAGAGAGGGTGCAGAGGAGATTCACCAGGATGCTCCCTGGATTAGAGAGGGTGCAGAGGAGATTGACCAGGATGCTGCCTGGATTAGAGAGGGTGCAGAGGAGATTGACCAGGATGCTGCCTGGATTAGCGAGGGTGCAGAGGAGATTGACCAGGACGCTGCCTGGATTAGAGAGGGTGCAGAGGAGATTGACCAGGATGCTGCCTGGATCAGAGAGGGTGCAGAGAAGATTGACCAGGATGCTGCCTGGATTAGAGAGGGTGCAGAGGAGATTCACCAGGATGCTGCCTGGATTAGAGAGGGTGCGGAAGAGATTGACCAGGACGCTGCCTGGATTAGAGAGGGTGCAGAGGAGATTGACCAGGACGCTGCCTGGATTAGAGAGGGTGCAGATGAGATTGACCAGGACGCTGCCTGGATTAGAGAGGGTGCAGAGGAGATTGACCGGGATGCTGCCTGGATTAGAGAGGGTGCAGAGGGGATTCACCAGACGCTGCCTGGATTAGAGAGGGTGCAGGGGAGATTCACCAGGATGCTGCCTGGATTAGAGAGGGTGCGGAAGAGCTTGACCAGGACGCTGCCTGGATTAGAGGGGGTGCAGAGGAGATCGACCAGGATGCTGCCTGGATCAGAGAGGGTGCAGAGAAGATTGACCAGGGTGCTGCCTGGATTAGAGAGGGTGCAGAGAAGATTGACCAGGGTGCTGCCTGGATTAGAGAGGGTGCAGAGGAGATTCACCAGGGTGCTGCCTGGATGAGAGAGGGTGCAGAGGAGATTGACCAGGACGCTGCCTGGATTAGAGAGGGTGCAGAGGAGATTGACCAGGACGCTGCCTGGATTAGAGAGGGTGCAGAGGAGATTGACCAGGATGCTGCCTGGATTAGAGAGGGTGCAGAGGAGATTGACCAGGACGCTGCCTGGATTAGAGAGGGTGCAGATGAGATTGACCAGGACGCTGCCTGGATTAGAGAGGGTGCAGAGGAGATTGACCGGGATGCTGCCTGGATTAGAGAGGGTGCAGAGGGGATTCACCAGACGCTGCCTGGATTAGAGAGGGTGCAGGGGAGATTCACCAGGATGCTGCCTGGATTAGAGAGGGTGCGGAAGAGATTGACCAGGACGCTGCCTGGATTAGAGGGGGTGCAGAGGAGATTGACACGGACACTGCCTGGATCAGAGAGGGTGCAGAGGAGATTGACCAGGATGCTGCCTGGATTAGAGAGTGTGCAGAGGAGATTGACCAGGATGCTGCCTGGATTAAAGAGGGTGCAGAGGAGATTGACGAGATGCTGCCTGGATCAGAGAGGGTGCAGAGGAGATTGACCAGGATACTTCCTGGTTTAGAAGAGGGTGCAGAGGAGATTGACCGGAATGCTGCCTGGATTAGAGAGGGTGCAGAGGAGATTCACCGGGATGCTGCCTGGATTAGAGAGGGTGCAGAGGAGATTCACCAGGATGCTGCCTGGATTAGAGAGGGTGCAGAGGAGATTGACGAGATGCTGCCTGGATTAGAGAGGGTGCAGAGGAGATTCACCAGGACGCTGCCTGGATTAGAGAGGGTGCATAGGAGATTGACCAGGATACTTCCTGGTTTAGAGAGGGTGCAGAGCAGATTGACCAGGATGCTGCCTGGATTAGAGAGGGTGCAGAGGAGATTCACCAGAATGCTGCCTGGATTAGAGAGGGTGCAGAGGAGATTGACCAGGATGCTGCCTGGATTAGAGAGGGTGCAGAGGAGATTGACCAGGACGCTGCCTGGATTAGAGAGGGTGCAGAGGAGATTGACCAGGATACTTCCTGGTTTAGAGAGGGTGCAGAGGAGATTCACCAGGATGCTGCCTGGATTAGAGAGGGTGCAGAGGAGATTCACCAGGATGCTGCCTGGATTAGAGAGGGTGCAAAGGAGATTCACCAGAATGCTGCCTGGATTAGAGAGGGTGCAGAGGAGATTCACCAGGATGCTGCCTGGATTAGAGCGGGTACAGAGGAGATTGACCAGGATGCTGCCGGGATTAGAGAGGGTGCAGAGGAGATTCACCAGGATGCTGCTTGGATTAGAGAGGGTGCAGAGGAGATTCACCAGGATGCTGCCTGGATTAGAGAGGGTGCAGAGGAGATTCACCAGGATGCTGCCTGGATTAGAGAGGGTGCAGAGGAGATTCACCAGAATGCTGCCTGGATTAGAGAGGGTGCAGAAGCGATTGACCAGGATGCTGCCTGGATTAGAGAGGGTGCAGAGGAGATTGACCGGGACGCTGCCTGGATTAGAGAGGGTGCAGAGGAGATTCAGCAGGATGCTGCCTGGATTAGAGAGGGTGCATAGGAGATTGCCCAGGACGCTGCCTGGATTAGAGAGGGTGCGGAGGAGATTGACCAGGATGCTGCCTGGATTAGAGAGGGTGCAGAGGATATTGACCAGGACGCTGCCTGGATTAGAGAGGGTGCAGAGGAGATTGACCAGGATGCTGCCTGGATTAGAGAGGGTGCAGAGGAGATTGACGAGATGCTGCCTGGATTAGAGAGGGTGCAGAGGAGATTGACCAGGACGCTGCCTGGATTAGAGAGGGTGCGGAAGAGCTTGACCAGGACGCTGCCTGGATTAGAGGGGGTGCAGAGGAGATCGACCAGGATGCTGCCTGGATCAGAGAGGGTGCAGAGAAGATTGACCAGGGTGCTGCCTGGATTAGAGAGGGTGCAGAGAAGATTGACCAGGGTGCTGCCTGGATTAGAGAGGGTGCAGAGGAGATTCACCAGGGTGCTGCCTGGATGAGAGAGGGTGCAGAGGAGATTGACCAGGACGCTGCCTGGATTAGAGAGGGTGCAGAGGAGATTGACCAGGACGCTGCCTGGATTAGAGAGGGTGCAGAGGAGATTGACCAGGATGCTGCCTGGATTAGAGAGGGTGCAGAGGAGATTGACCAGGACGCTGCCTGGATTAGAGAGGGTGCAGATGAGATTGACCAGGACGCTGCCTGGATTAGAGAGGGTGCAGAGGAGATTGACCGGGATGCTGCCTGGATTAGAGAGGGTGCAGAGGGGATTCACCAGACGCTGCCTGGATTAGAGAGGGTGCAGGGGAGATTCACCAGGATGCTGCCTGGATTAGAGAGGGTGCGGAAGAGATTGACCAGGACGCTGCCTGGATTAGAGGGGGTGCAGAGGAGATTGACACGGACACTGCCTGGATCAGAGAGGGTGCAGAGGAGATTGACCAGGATGCTGCCTGGATTAGAGAGTGTGCAGAGGAGATTGACCAGGATGCTGCCTGGATTAAAGAGGGTGCAGAGGAGATTGACGAGATGCTGCCTGGATCAGAGAGGGTGCAGAGGAGATTGACCAGGATACTTCCTGGTTTAGAAGAGGGTGCAGAGGAGATTGACCGGAATGCTGCCTGGATTAGAGAGGGTGCAGAGGAGATTCACCGGGATGCTGCCTGGATTAGAGAGGGTGCAGAGGAGATTCACCAGGATGCTGCCTGGATTAGAGAGGGTGCAGAGGAGATTGACGAGATGCTGCCTGGATTAGAGAGGGTGCAGAGGAGATTCACCAGGACGCTGCCTGGATTAGAGAGGGTGCATAGGAGATTGACCAGGATACTTCCTGGTTTAGAGAGGGTGCAGAGCAGATTGACCAGGATGCTGCCTGGATTAGAGAGGGTGCAGAGGAGATTCACCAGAATGCTGCCTGGATTAGAGAGGGTGCAGAGGAGATTGACCAGGATGCTGCCTGGATTAGAGAGGGTGCAGAGGAGATTGACCAGGACGCTGCCTGGATTAGAGAGGGTGCAGAGGAGATTGACCAGGATACTTCCTGGTTTAGAGAGGGTGCAGAGGAGATTCACCAGGATGCTGCCTGGATTAGAGAGGGTGCAGAGGAGATTCACCAGGATGCTGCCTGGATTAGAGAGGGTGCAGAGGAGATTCACCAGAATGCTGCCTGGATTAGAGAGGGTGCAGAGGAGATTCACCAGGATGCTGCCTGGATTAGAGCGGGTACAGAGGAGATTGACCAGGATGCTGCCGGGATTAGAGAGGGTGCAGAGGAGATTCACCAGGATGCTGCTTGGATTAGAGAGGGTGCAGAGGAGATTCACCAGGATGCTGCCTGGATTAGAGAGGGTGCAGAGGAGATTCAGCAGGATGCTGCCTGGATTAGAGAGGGTGCAGAGGAGATTCACCAGGATGCTGCCTGGATTAGAGAGGGTGCATAGGAGATTGACCAGGACGCTGCCTGGATTAGAGAGGGTGCGGAGGAGATTGACCAGGATGCTGCCTGGATTAGAGAGGGTGCAGAGGATATTGACCAGGACGCTGCCTGGATTAGAGAGGGTGCAGAGGAGATTGACCAGGATGCTGCCTGGATTAGAGAGGGTGCAGAGGAGATTGACGAGATGCTGCCTGGATTAGAGAGGGTGCAGAGGAGATTGACCGAGACGCTGCCTGGATTAGAGAGGATGCAGAGGAGATTGACCGGAATGCTGCCTGGATTAGAGAGGGTGCAGAGGAGATTGACCAGGACGCTGCCTGGATTGGAGAGGGTGCAGAGAAGATTGACCAGGATGCTGCCTGGATTAGAGAGGGTGCAGAGGAGATTCACCAGGATGCTGCCTGGATTAGAGAGGGTGCAGAGGAGATTGACCAGGACGCTGCCTGGATTAGAGAGGGTGCAGAGGAGATTCACCAGGATGCTCCCTGGATTAGAGAGGGTGCAGAGGAGATTGACCAGGATGCTGCCTGGATTAGAGAGGGTGCAGAGGAGATTGACCAGGATGCTGCCTGGATTAGCGAGGGTGCAGAGGAGATTGACCAGGACGCTGCCTGGATTAGAGAGGGTGCAGAGGAGATTGACCAGGATGCTGCCTGGATCAGAGAGGGTGCAGAGAAGATTGACCAGGATGCTGCCTGGATTAGAGAGGGTGCAGAGGAGATTCACCAGGATGCTGCCTGGATTAGAGAGGGTGCGGAAGAGATTGACCAGGACGCTGCCTGGATTAGAGAGGGTGCAGAGGAGATTGACCAGGACGCTGCCTGGATTAGAGAGGGTGCAGATGAGATTGACCAGGACGCTGCCTGGATTAGAGAGGGTGCAGAGGAGATTGACCGGGATGCTGCCTGGATTAGAGAGGGTGCAGAGGGGATTCACCAGACGCTGCCTGGATTAGAGAGGGTGCAGGGGAGATTCACCAGGATGCTGCCTGGATTAGAGAGGGTGCGGAAGAGCTTGACCAGGACGCTGCCTGGATTAGAGGGGGTGCAGAGGAGATCGACCAGGATGCTGCCTGGATCAGAGAGGGTGCAGAGAAGATTGACCAGGGTGCTGCCTGGATTAGAGAGGGTGCAGAGAAGATTGACCAGGGTGCTGCCTGGATTAGAGAGGGTGCAGAGGAGATTCACCAGGGTGCTGCCTGGATGAGAGAGGGTGCAGAGGAGATTGACCAGGACGCTGCCTGGATTAGAGAGGGTGCAGAGGAGATTGACCAGGACGCTGCCTGGATTAGAGAGGGTGCAGAGGAGATTGACCAGGATGCTGCCTGGATTAGAGAGGGTGCAGAGGAGATTGACCAGGACGCTGCCTGGATTAGAGAGGGTGCAGATGAGATTGACCAGGACGCTGCCTGGATTAGAGAGGGTGCAGAGGAGATTGACCGGGATGCTGCCTGGATTAGAGAGGGTGCAGAGGGGATTCACCAGACGCTGCCTGGATTAGAGAGGGTGCAGGGGAGATTCACCAGGATGCTGCCTGGATTAGAGAGGGTGCGGAAGAGATTGACCAGGACGCTGCCTGGATTAGAGGGGGTGCAGAGGAGATTGACACGGACACTGCCTGGATCAGAGAGGGTGCAGAGGAGATTGACCAGGATGCTGCCTGGATTAGAGAGTGTGCAGAGGAGATTGACCAGGATGCTGCCTGGATTAAAGAGGGTGCAGAGGAGATTGACGAGATGCTGCCTGGATCAGAGAGGGTGCAGAGGAGATTGACCAGGATACTTCCTGGTTTAGAAGAGGGTGCAGAGGAGATTGACCGGAATGCTGCCTGGATTAGAGAGGGTGCAGAGGAGATTCACCGGGATGCTGCCTGGATTAGAGAGGGTGCAGAGGAGATTCACCAGGATGCTGCCTGGATTAGAGAGGGTGCAGAGGAGATTGACGAGATGCTGCCTGGATTAGAGAGGGTGCAGAGGAGATTCACCAGGACGCTGCCTGGATTAGAGAGGGTGCATAGGAGATTGACCAGGATACTTCCTGGTTTAGAGAGGGTGCAGAGCAGATTGACCAGGATGCTGCCTGGATTAGAGAGGGTGCAGAGGAGATTCACCAGAATGCTGCCTGGATTAGAGAGGGTGCAGAGGAGATTGACCAGGATGCTGCCTGGATTAGAGAGGGTGCAGAGGAGATTGACCAGGACGCTGCCTGGATTAGAGAGGGTGCAGAGGAGATTGACCAGGATACTTCCTGGTTTAGAGAGGGTGCAGAGGAGATTCACCAGGATGCTGCCTGGATTAGAGAGGGTGCAGAGGAGATTCACCAGGATGCTGCCTGGATTAGAGAGGGTGCAAAGGAGATTCACCAGAATGCTGCCTGGATTAGAGAGGGTGCAGAGGAGATTCACCAGGATGCTGCCTGGATTAGAGCGGGTACAGAGGAGATTGACCAGGATGCTGCCGGGATTAGAGAGGGTGCAGAGGAGATTCACCAGGATGCTGCTTGGATTAGAGAGGGTGCAGAGGAGATTCACCAGGATGCTGCCTGGATTAGAGAGGGTGCAGAGGAGATTCACCAGGATGCTGCCTGGATTAGAGAGGGTGCAGAGGAGATTCACCAGAATGCTGCCTGGATTAGAGAGGGTGCAGAAGCGATTGACCAGGATGCTGCCTGGATTAGAGAGGGTGCAGAGGAGATTGACCGGGACGCTGCCTGGATTAGAGAGGGTGCAGAGGAGATTCAGCAGGATGCTGCCTGGATTAGAGAGGGTGCATAGGAGATTGCCCAGGACGCTGCCTGGATTAGAGAGGGTGCGGAGGAGATTGACCAGGATGCTGCCTGGATTAGAGAGGGTGCAGAGGATATTGACCAGGACGCTGCCTGGATTAGAGAGGGTGCAGAGGAGATTGACCAGGATGCTGCCTGGATTAGAGAGGGTGCAGAGGAGATTGACGAGATGCTGCCTGGATTAGAGAGGGTGCAGAGGAGATTGACCAGGACGCTGCCTGGATTAGAGAGGGTGCGGAAGAGCTTGACCAGGACGCTGCCTGGATTAGAGGGGGTGCAGAGGAGATCGACCAGGATGCTGCCTGGATCAGAGAGGGTGCAGAGAAGATTGACCAGGGTGCTGCCTGGATTAGAGAGGGTGCAGAGAAGATTGACCAGGGTGCTGCCTGGATTAGAGAGGGTGCAGAGGAGATTCACCAGGGTGCTGCCTGGATGAGAGAGGGTGCAGAGGAGATTGACCAGGACGCTGCCTGGATTAGAGAGGGTGCAGAGGAGATTGACCAGGACGCTGCCTGGATTAGAGAGGGTGCAGAGGAGATTGACCAGGATGCTGCCTGGATTAGAGAGGGTGCAGAGGAGATTGACCAGGACGCTGCCTGGATTAGAGAGGGTGCAGATGAGATTGACCAGGACGCTGCCTGGATTAGAGAGGGTGCAGAGGAGATTGACCGGGATGCTGCCTGGATTAGAGAGGGTGCAGAGGGGATTCACCAGACGCTGCCTGGATTAGAGAGGGTGCAGGGGAGATTCACCAGGATGCTGCCTGGATTAGAGAGGGTGCGGAAGAGATTGACCAGGACGCTGCCTGGATTAGAGGGGGTGCAGAGGAGATTGACACGGACACTGCCTGGATCAGAGAGGGTGCAGAGGAGATTGACCAGGATGCTGCCTGGATTAGAGAGTGTGCAGAGGAGATTGACCAGGATGCTGCCTGGATTAAAGAGGGTGCAGAGGAGATTGACGAGATGCTGCCTGGATCAGAGAGGGTGCAGAGGAGATTGACCAGGATACTTCCTGGTTTAGAAGAGGGTGCAGAGGAGATTGACCGGAATGCTGCCTGGATTAGAGAGGGTGCAGAGGAGATTCACCGGGATGCTGCCTGGATTAGAGAGGGTGCAGAGGAGATTCACCAGGATGCTGCCTGGATTAGAGAGGGTGCAGAGGAGATTGACGAGATGCTGCCTGGATTAGAGAGGGTGCAGAGGAGATTCACCAGGACGCTGCCTGGATTAGAGAGGGTGCATAGGAGATTGACCAGGATACTTCCTGGTTTAGAGAGGGTGCAGAGCAGATTGACCAGGATGCTGCCTGGATTAGAGAGGGTGCAGAGGAGATTCACCAGAATGCTGCCTGGATTAGAGAGGGTGCAGAGGAGATTGACCAGGATGCTGCCTGGATTAGAGAGGGTGCAGAGGAGATTGACCAGGACGCTGCCTGGATTAGAGAGGGTGCAGAGGAGATTGACCAGGATACTTCCTGGTTTAGAGAGGGTGCAGAGGAGATTCACCAGGATGCTGCCTGGATTAGAGAGGGTGCAGAGGAGATTCACCAGGATGCTGCCTGGATTAGAGAGGGTGCAGAGGAGATTCACCAGAATGCTGCCTGGATTAGAGAGGGTGCAGAGGAGATTCACCAGGATGCTGCCTGGATTAGAGCGGGTACAGAGGAGATTGACCAGGATGCTGCCGGGATTAGAGAGGGTGCAGAGGAGATTCACCAGGATGCTGCTTGGATTAGAGAGGGTGCAGAGGAGATTCACCAGGATGCTGCCTGGATTAGAGAGGGTGCAGAGGAGATTCACCAGGATGCTGCCTGGATTAGAGAGGGTGCAGAGGAGATTCACCAGAATGCTGCCTGGATTAGAGAGGGTGCAGAAGCGATTGACCAGGATGCTGCCTGGATTAGAGAGGGTGCAGAGGAGATTGACCGGGACGCTGCCTGGATTAGAGAGGGTGCAGAGGAGATTCAGCAGGATGCTGCCTGGATTAGAGAGGGTGCATAGGAGATTGACCAGGACGCTGCCTGGATTAGAGAGGGTGCGGAGGAGATTGACCAGGATGCTGCCTGGATTAGAGAGGGTGCAGAGGATATTGACCAGGACGCTGCCTGGATTAGAGAGGGTGCAGAGGAGATTGACCAGGATGCTGCCTGGATTAGAGAGGGTGCAGAGGAGATTGACGAGATGCTGCCTGGATTAGAGAGGGTGCAGAGGAGATTGACCGAGACGCTGCCTGGATTAGAGAGGATGCAGAGGAGTTTGACCGGAATGCTGCCTGGATTAGAGAGGGTGCAGAGGAGATTGACCAGGACGCTGCCTGGATTGGAGAGGGTGCAGAGAAGATTGACCAGGATGCTGCCTGGATTAGAGAGGGTGCAGAGGAGATTGACCAGGATGCTGCCTGGATTAGAGAGGGTGCAGAGGAGATTGACCAGGACGCTGCCTGGATTAGAGAGGGTGCAGAGGAGATTCACCAGGATGCTCCCTGGATTAGAGAGGGTGCAGAGGAGATTGACCAGGATGCTGCCTGGATTAGAGAGGGTGCAGAGGAGATTGACCAGGATGCTGCCTGGATTAGCGAGGGTGCAGAGGAGATTGACCAGGACGCTGCCTGGATTAGAGAGGGTGCAGAGGAGATTGACCAGGATGCTGCCTGGATCAGAGAGGGTGCAGAGAAGATTGACCAGGATGCTGCCTGGATTAGAGAGGGTGCAGAGGAGATTGACCGGGATGCTGCCTGGATTAGAGAGGGTGCAGAGGAGATTGACCAGGACGCTGCCTGGATTAGAGAGGGTGCAGATGAGATTGACCAGGACGCTGCCTGGATTAGAGAGGGTGCAGAGGAGATTGACCGGGATGCTGCCTGGATTAGAGAGGGTGCAGAGGGGATTCACCAGACGCTGCCTGGATTAGAGAGGGTGCAGGGGAGATTCACCAGGATGCTGCCTGGATTAGAGAGGGTGCGGAAGAGCTTGACCAGGACGCTGCCTGGATTAGAGGGGGTGCAGAGGAGATCGACCAGGATGCTGCCTGGATCAGAGAGGGTGCAGAGAAGATTGACCAGGGTGCTGCCTGGATTAGAGAGGGTGCAGAGAAGATTGACCAGGTGCTGCCTGGATTAGAGAGGGTGCAGAGGAGATTCACCAGGGTGCTGCCTGGATGAGAGAGGGTGCAGAGGAGATTGACCAGGACGCTGCCTGGATTAGAGAGGGTGCAGAGGAGATTGACCAGGACGCTGCCTGGATTAGAGAGGGTGCAGAGGAGATTGACCAGGATGCTGCCTGGATTAGAGAGGGTGCAGAGGAGATTGACCAGGATGCTGCCTGGATTAGAGAGGGTGCAGAGGAGATTGACCAGGACGCTGCCTGGATTAGAGAGGGTGTAGAGGAGATTGACCAGGATGCTGCCTGGATTAGAGAGGGTGCAGAGGAGATTGACCAGGACGCTGCCTGGATTAGAGAGGGTGCAGAGGAGATTGACCAGGATGCTGCCTGGATTAGAGAGGGTGCAGAGGAGATTGACCAGGATGCTGCCTGGATTAGAGAGGGTGCAGAGGAGATTCACCAGGACGCTGTGCATTTTTGGTCACCTAACTACAGGAATGTTGTAAAGAAGGTTGAAAGAGTACAGAGAAATTTTACAAGGTCTGGATAACGTGAGTTATCAGGAAAGATCGAATAGTTTGGGACTTTACTCATGGGAATGTAGAAGTTCGAGAGGAGATTTGATAGAGGCATACGTATGAGGGGTATCGACAGGGTAAATAAAAGCAGGCTTTTCCCTGAGGTTGGGTGGCACAACAGCCAAAGGTCAGGGTTTAAGGGTGAAATCTTTCGGCCGAATATGAGGGTGAACGTCACTCAGAGGGCGTTGGGAGTGTGGGTCCAGCTCCCAGCACCACTGCTGCCTCCAATCTTGTTTTCGGCGTTGGAGGGAAGTTGTGGATGGGTGTGGAGCGGGTGTGGGTCCGCGAGCAGGCAACGAGACTGCTGAGCGGGGCTCAGGTGGGCCAGCGGTCTCTCTCTGTGCAACAGCGTGCGAGGGAAAGGGGACTGGACGGGCTGCAGGCCGACTGGAGATCGGCCTGGAGAAAAGGCAACGGGAGGCTAATCAGGGCGAGGTGTTGCACGTTGGGAGGTCAAGGGTGAAACGGTCAGGGCACCCAAGAGCAGTGCTCCCTGGAGAGGTCACGTGAACTCACTGTCTCTCTCTCTCCCCCCCCGCCCCCCCCAGAATGCCCGAACCAGATTTCAGTGTTAACGACGTGAAGATGTTTGTGGGTGAGTAAGTGTCCTTCCCTTTCCACCCCCCCCACCCACCCCGTCCTGTCACACATCACCGGGCTGCCCGTCCCGTCCCGTCCCGTCCCCTCCTGTCACACATCACCGGGCTGCCCGTCCCATCCCCTCCTGTCACACATCACCGGGCTGCCCGTCCCCTCCCCTCCCGTCACACATCACCGGGCTGCCCGTCCCCTCCCGTCCCATCACACATCACCGGGCTGCCCGTCCCCTCCCCTCCCCATCACACATCACCGGGCTGCCCGTCCCCTCCCCTCCCGTCACACATCACCGGGCTGCCCGTCCCCTCCCCTCCCGTCACACATCACCGGGCTGCCCGTCCCCTCCCCTCCCGTCACACATCACCGGGCTGCCCGTCCCCTCCCCTCCCATCACACATCACCGGGCTGCCCGTCCCCTCCCCTCCCGTCACACATCACCGGGCTGCCCGTCCCCTCCCCTCCCGTCACACATCACCGGGCTGCCCGTCCCCCCTCCCCTCCCCCCCCATCACACATCACCGGGCTGCCCGTCCCCACCCCTCCCGTCACACATCACCGGGCTGCCCGTCCCCTCCCCTCCTGTCACACATCACCGGGCTGCCCGTCCCCTCCCCTCCCGTCACACATCACCGGGCTGCCCGTCCCCTCCCCTCCCGTCACACATCACCGGGCTGCCCGTCCCCTCCCCTCCCGTCACACATCACCGGGCTGCCCGTCCCCTCCCCTCCCATCACACATCACCGGGCTGCCCGTCCCCTCCGCTCCCGTCACACATCACCGGGCTGCCCGTCCCCTCCCCTCCCGTCACACATCACCGGGCTGCCCGTCCCCTCCCCTCCCGTCACACATCACCGGGCTGCCCGTCCCCTCCCCTCCCGTCACACATCACCGGGCTGCCCGTCCCCACCCCTCCCGTCACACATCACCGGGCTGCCCGTCCCCTCCCCTCCCGTCACACATCACCGGGCTGCCCGTCCCCTTCCCCCTCATCACACATCACCGGGCTGCCCGTCCCCTCCCCTCCCGTCACACATCACCGGGCTGCCCGTCCCCTCCCCCCTCATCACACATCACCGGGCTGCCCGTCCCCTCCCCTCCCATCACACATCACCGGGCTGCCCGTCCCCTCCCCTCCCGTCACACATCACCGGGCTGCCCGTCCCCTCCCCTCCCGTCACACATCACCGGGCTGCCCGTCCCCTCCCCTCCCGTCACACATCACCGGGCTGCCCGTCCCCTCCCCCCCCGTCACACATCACCGGGCTGCCCGTCCCCTCCCCTCCCGTCACACATCACCGGGCTGCCCGTCCCCACCCCTCCCGTCACACATCACCGGGCTGCCCGTCCCCTCCCCTCCCGTCACACATCACCGGGCTGCCCGTCCCCTCCCCCCTCATCACACATCACCGGGCTGCCCGTCCCCTCCCCTCCCATCACACATCACCGGGCTGCCCGTCCCCTCCCCTCCCCTCCCGTCACACATCACCGGGCTGCCCGTCCCCTCCCCTCCCATCACACATCACCGGGCTGCCCCTCCCCTCCCCTCCCGTCACACATCACCGGGCTGCCCCTCCCCTCCCCTCCCGTCACACATCACCGGGCTGCCCGTCCCCTCCCCTCCCATCACACATCACCGGGCTGCCCGTCCCCTCCCCTCCCATCCCCTCCCGTCACACATCACCGGGCTGCCCGTCCCCTCCCCTCCCGTCACACATCACCGGGCTGCCCGTCCCCTCCCCTCCCATCACACATCACCGGGCTGCCCGTCCCCTCCCCTCCCATCACACATCACCGGGCTGCCCGTCCCCTCCCCTCCCCTCCCCTCCCGTCACACATCACCGGGCTGCCCGTCCCCTCCCCTCCCATCACACATCACCGGGCTGCCCGTCCCCTCCCCTCCCATCACACATCACCGGGCTGCCCGTCCCCTCCCCTCCCGTCACAGATCACCGGGCTGCCCGTCCCCTCCCCTCCCGTCACACATCACCAGGCTGCCCGTCCCCTCCCCTCCCGTCACACATCACCGGGCTGCCCCTCCCCTCCCCTCCCGTCACACATCACCGGGCTGCCCGTCCCCTCCCCTCCCGTCACACATCACCGGGCTGCCCGTCCCCTCCCCTCCCGTCACACATCACCGGGCTGCCCGTCCCCTCCCCTCCCGTCACACATCACCGGGCTGCCCGTCCCCTCCCCTCCCGTCACACATCACCGGGCTGCCCGTCCCCTCCCCTCCCCTCCCATCACACATCACCGGGCTGCCCGTCCCCTCCCCTCCCGTCACACATCACCGGGCTGCCCGTCCCCTCCCCTCCCCTCCCCTCCCATCACACATCACCGGGCTGCCCGTCCCCTCCCCTACCGTCACACATCACCGGGCTGCCCGTCCCCTCCCCTCCCCTCCCATCACACATCACCGGGCTGCCCGTCCCCTCCCCTCCCCTCCCGTCACACATCACCGGGCTGCCCGTCCCCTCCCGTCCCATCACACATCACCGGGCTGCCCGTCCCCTCCCCTCCCATCACACATCACCGGGCTGCCCGTCCCCTCCCCTCCCATCACACATCACCGGGCTGCCCGTCCCCTCCCCTCCCCTCACACATCACCGGGCTGCCCGTCCCCTCCCCTCCCCTCCCCTCCCGTCACACATCACCGGGCTGCCCGTCCCCTCCCCTCCCATCACACATCACCGGGCTGCCCGTCCCCTCCCCTCCCGTCACACATCACCGGGCTGCCCGTCCCCTCCCCTCCCATCACACATCACCGGGCTGCCCGTCCCCTCCCCTCCCGTCACACATCACCGGGCTGCCCGTCCCCTCCCCCCCCATCACACATCACCGGGCTGCCCGTCCCCTCCCCTCCCATCACACATCACCGGGCTGCCCGTCCCCTCCCCTCCCCTCCCGTCACACATCACCGGGCTGCCCGTCCCCTCCCCTCCCGTCACACATCACCGGGCTGCCCGTCCCCTCCCCTCCCCTCCCATCACACATCACCGGGCTGCCCGTCCCCTCCCCTCCCATCCCCTCCCGTCACACATCACCGGGCTGCCCGTCCCCTCCCCTCCCATCCCCTCCCGTCACACATCACCGGGCTGCCCGTCCCCTCCCCTCCCATCCCCTCCCGTCACACATCACCGGGCTGCCCGTCCCCTCCCCTCCCATCCCCTCCCGTCACACATCACCGGGCTGCCCGTCCCCTCCCCTCCCATCCCCTCCCGTCACACATCACCGGGCTGCCCGTCCCCTCCCCTCCCATCCCCTCCCGTCACACATCACCGGGCTGCCCGTCCCCTCCCCTCCCATCCCCTCCCGTCACACATCACCGGGCTGCCCGTCCCCTCCCCTCCCATCCCCTCCCGTCACACATCACCGGGCTGCCCGTCCCCTCCCCTCCCGTCACACATCACCGGGCTGCCCGTCCCCTCCCCTCCCCTCCCGTCACACATCACCGGGCTGCCCGTCCCCTCCCCTCCCATCCCCTCCCGTCACACATCACCGGGCTGCCCGTCCCCTCCCCTCCCGTCACACATCACCGGGCTGCCCGTCCCCTCCCCTCCCGTCACACATCACCGGGCTGCCCGTCCCCTCCCCTCCCGTCACACATCACCGGGCTGCCCGTCCCCTCCCCTCCCGTCACACATCACCGGGCTGCCCGTCCCCTCCCCTCCCCTCCCATCACACATCACCGGGCTGCCCGTCCCCTCCCCTCCCCTCCCGTCACACATCACCGGGCTGCCCGTCCCCTCCCCTCCCATCACACATCACCGGGCTGCCCGTCCCCTCCCCTCCCATCACACATCACCGGGCTGCCCGTCCCCTCCCCTCCCGTCACACATCACCGGGCTGCCCGTCCCCTCCCCCCTCCCCTCCCCCCCCATCACACATCACCGGGCTGCCCGTCCCCTCCCCTCCCGTCACACATCACCGGGCTGCCCGTCCCCTCCCCTCCCGTCACACATCACCGGGCTGCCCGTCCCCTCCCCTCCCGTCACACATCACCGGGCTGCCCGTCCCCTCCCCTCCCGTCACACATCACCGGGCTGCCCGTCCCCTCCCCTCCCGTCACACATCACCGGGCTGCCCGTCCCCTCCCCTCCCGTCACACATCACCGGGCTGCCCGTCCCCTCCCCTCCCGTCACACATCACCGGGCTGCCCGTCCCCTCCCCTCCCGTCACACATCACCGGGCTGCCCGTCCCCTCCCCTCCCGTCACACATCACCGGGCTGCCCGTCCCCTCCCCCCCGTCACACATCACCGGGCTGCCCGTCCCCTCCCCTCCCGTCACACATCACCGGGCTGCCCGTCCCCTCCCATCCCGTCACACATCACCGGGCTGCCCGTCCCCTCCCATCCCGTCACACATCACCGGGCTGCCCGTCCCCTCCCCTCCCGTCACACATCACCGGGCTGCCCGTCCCCTCCCCTCCCGTCACACATCACCGGGCTGCCCGTCCCCTCCCCTCCCATCACACATCACCGGGCTGCCCGTCCCCTCCCCTCCCGTCACACATCACCGGGCTGCCCGTCCCCTCCCCTCCCATCACACATCACCGGGCTGCCCGTCCCCTCCCCTCCCGTCACACATCACCGGGCTGCCCGTCCCCTCCCCTCCCGTCACACATCACCGGGCTGCCCGTCCCCTCCCCTCCCGTCACACATCACCGGGCTGCCCGTCCCCTCCCCTCCCATCCCCTCCCGTCACACATCACCGGGCTGCCCGTCCCCTCCCCTCCCATCCCCTCCCGTCACACATCACCGGGCTGCCCGTCCCCTCCCCTCCCATCCCCTCCCGTCACACATCACCGGGCTGCCCGTCCCCTCCCCTCCCACACATCACCGGGCTGCCCGTCCCCGTCCCCTCCCCTCCCATCCCCTCCCGTCACACATCACCGGGCTGCCCGTCCCCTCCCCTCCCATCACACATCACCGGGCTGCCCGTCCCCTCCCCTCCCATCCCCTCCCGTCTCACATCACCGGGCTGCCCGTCCCCTCCCCTCCCGTCACACATCACCGGGCTGCCCGTCCCCTCCCCTCCCTCCCCTCCCGTCACACATCACCGGGCTGCCCGTCCCCTCCCCTCCCGTCACACATCACCGGGCTGCCCGTCCCCTCCCCTCCCGTCACACATCACCGGGCTGCCCGTCCCCTCCCCCTCCCGTCACACATCACCGGGCTGCCCGTCCCCTCCCCTCCCGTCACACATCACCGGGCTGCCCGTCCCCTCCCCTCCCTCCACTCACCGTCACACATCACCGGGCTGCCCGTCCCCTCCCCTCCCGTCACACATCACCGGGCTGCCCGTCCCCTCCCCTCCCTCACACATCACCGGGCTCCCCCCCTCCCCTCCCTCACACATCACCGGGCTGCCCGTCCCTCCTCCCTCACACATCACCGGGCTGCCCCTCCCCTCCCCTCCCATCACACATCACCGGGCTGCCCGTCCCCTCCCCTCCCGTCACACATCACCGGGCTGCCCGTCCCCTCCCCTCCCGTCACACATCACCGGGCTGCCCGTCCCCTCCCCTCCCGTCACACATCACCGGGCTGCCCGTCCCCTCCCCTCCCTCACACATCACCGGGCTGCCCGTCCCCTCCCCTCCCGTCACACATCACCGGGCTGCCCGTCCCCTCCCCTCCCGTCACACATCACCGGGCTGCCCGTCCCCTCCCCTCCCGTCACACATCACCGGGCTGCCCGTCCCCTCCCCCCTCTCCCGTCACACATCACCGGGCTGCCCGTCCCCTCCCCTCCCGTCACACATCACCGGGCTGCCCGTCCCCTCCCCTCCCGTCACACATCACCGGGCTGCCCGTCCCCTCCCCTCCCGTCACACATCACCGGGCTGCCCGTCCCCTCCCCTCCCGTCACACATCACCGGGCTGCCCGTCCCCTCCCCTCCCATCACACATCACCGGGCTGCCCGTCCCCTCCCCTCCCGTCACACATCACCGGGCTGCCCGTCCCCTCCCCTCCCTCACACATCACCGGGCTGCCCGTCCCCTCCCCTCCCGTCACACATCACCGGGCTGCCCGTCCCTCCCCTCCCGTCACACATCACCGGGCTGCCCGTCCCCTCCCCTCCCGTCACACATCACCGGGCTGCCCGTCCCCTCCCCTCCCGTCACACATCACCGGGCTGCCCGTCCCCTCCCCTCCCGTCACACATCACCGGGCTGCCCGTCCCCTCCCCTCCCCTCCCCTCCCGTCACACATCACCGGGCTGCCCGTCCCCTCCCCTCCCGTCACACATCACCGGGCTGCCCGTCCCCTCCCCTCCCGTCACACATCACCGGGCTGCCCGTCCCCTCCCCTCCCGTCACACATCACCGGGCTGCCCGTCCCCTCCCCTCCCGTCACACATCACCGGGCTGCCCGTCCCCTCCCCTCCCGTCACACATCACCGGGCTGCCCGTCCCCTCCCCTCCCATCCCCTCCCGTCACACATCACCGGGCTGCCCGTCCCCTCCCCTCCCGTCACACATCACCGGGCTGCCCGTCCCCTCCCCTCCCGTCACACATCACACATCACCGGGCTGCCCGTCCCCTCCCCTCCCGTCACACATCACCGGGCTGCCCGTCCCCTCCCCTCCCGTCACACATCACCGGGCTGCCCGTCCCCTCCCCTCCCGTCACACATCACCGGGCTGCCCGTCCCCTCCCCTCCCCGTCACACATCACCGGGCTGCCCGTCCCCTCCCCTCCCGTCACACATCACCGGGCTGCCCGTCCCCTCCCCTCCCGTCACACATCACCGGGCTGCCCGTCCCCTCCCCTCCCGTCACACATCACCGGGCTGCCCGTCCCCTCCCCTCCCGTCACACATCACCGGGCTGCCCGTCCCCTCCCCTCCCGTCACACATCACCGGGCTGCCCGTCCCCTCCCCTCCCGTCACACATCACCGGGCTGCCCGTCCCCTCCCCTCCCGTCACACATCACCGGGCTGCCCGTCCCCTCCCCTCCCGTCACACATCACCGGGCTGCCCGTCCCCTCCCCTCCCGTCACACATCACCGGGCTGCCCGTCCCCTCCCCTCCCTCCCGTCACACATCACCGGGCTGCCCGTCCCCTCCCCTCCCGTCACACATCACCGGGCTGCCCGTCCCCTCCCCTCCCGTCACACATCACCGGGCTGCCCGTCCCCTCCCCTCCCGTCACACATCACCGGGCTGCCCGTCCCCTCCCCTCCCTCACACATCACCGGGCTGCCCGTCCCCTCCCCTCCCGTCACACATCACCGGGCTGCCCGTCCCCTCCCCTCCCGTCACACATCACCGGGCTGCCCGTCCCCTCCCCTCCCTCACACATCACCGGGCTGCCCGTCCCCTCCCCTCCCGTCACACATCACCGGGCTGCCCGTCCCCTCCCCTCCCGTCACACATCACCGGGCTGCCCGTCCCCTCCCCTCCCTCACACATCACCGGGCTGCCCGTCCCCTCCCCTCCCTCACACATCACCGGGCTGCCCGTCCCCTCCCCTCCCGTCACACATCACCGGGCTGCCCGTCCACATCACCGGGCTGCCCGTCCCCTCCCCTCCCGTCACACATCACCGGGCTGCCCGTCCCCTCCCCTCCCGTCACACATCACCGGGCTGCCCGTCCCCTCCCCTCCCGTCACACATCACCGGGCTGCCCGTCCCCTCCCCTCCCGTCACACATCACCGGGCTGCCCGTCCCCTCCCCTCCCGTCACACATCACCGGGCTGCCCGTCCCCTCCCCTCCCGTCACACATCACCGGGCTGCCCGTCCCCTCCCCTCCCGTCACACATCACCGGGCTGCCCGTCCCCTCCCCTCCCCCACATCACCGGCTGCCCGTCACACATCACCGGGCTGCCCGTCCCCTCCCCTCCCGTCACACATCACCGGGCTGCCCGTCCCCTCCCCTCCCCTCACACATCACCGGGCTGCCCGTCCCCTCCCCTCCCATCACACATCACCGGGCTGCCCGTCCCCTCCCCTCGTCACACATCACCGGGCTGCCCGTCCCCTCCCCTCCCTCACACATCACCGGGCTGCCCGTCCCCTCCCCTCCCTCCATCACCGGGCTGCCCGTCCCTCCCCTCCCTCACACATCACCGGGCTGCCCGTCCCCTCCCCTCCCGTCACACATCACCGGGCTGCCCGTCCCCTCCCCTCCCCTCCCGTCACACATCACCGGGCTGCCCGTCCCCTCCCCTCCCTCACACATCACCGGGCTGCCCGTCCCCTCCCCTCCCGTCACACATCACCGGGCTGCCCGTCCCCTCCCCCTCCCGTCACACATCACCGGGCTGCCCGTCCCCTCCCCTCCCTCATCACACATCACCGGGCTGCCCGTCCCCTCCCCTCCCGTCACACATCACCGGGCTGCCCGTCCCCTCCCCTCCCGTCACACATCACCGGGCTGCCCGTCCCCTCCCCTCCCGTCACACATCACCGGGCTGCCCGTCCCCTCCCCTCCCGTCACACATCACCGGGCTGCCCGTCCCCTCCCCTCCCCTCACATCACCGGGCTGCCCGTCCCCTCCCCTCCCGTCACACATCACCGGGCTGCCCGTCCCCTCCCCTCCCGTCACACATCACCGGGCTGCCCGTCCCCTCCCTCCGTCCACATCACCGCTCCCGTCACACATCACCGGGCTGCCCGTCCCCTCCCCTCCCGTCACACATCACCGGGCTGCCCGTCCCCTCCCCTCCCGTCACACATCACCGGGCTGCCCGTCCCCTCCCCTCCCGTCACACATCACCGGGCTGCCCGTCCCCTCCCCTCCCGTCACACATCACCGGGCTGCCCGTCCCCCCCCTCCCGTCACACATCACCGGGCTGCCTGTCCCCTCCCCTCCCGTCACACATCACCGGGCTGCCCGTCCCCTCCCCTCCCATCACACATCACCGGGCTGCCCGTCCCCTCCCCTCCCATCACACATCACCGGGCTGCCCGTCCCCTCCCCTCCCGTCACACATCACCGGGCTGCCCGTCCCCTCCCCTCCCCTCCCGTCACACATCACCGGGCTGCCCGTCCCCTCCCCTCCCGTCACACATCACCGGGCTGCCCGTCCCCTCCCCTCCCCTCCCGTCACACATCACCGGGCTGCCCGTCCCCTCCCCTCCCGTCACACATCACCGGGCTGCCCGTCCCCTCCCCTCCCATCACACATCACCGGGCTGCCCGTCCCCACCCCTCCTGTCACACATCACCGGGCTGCCCGTCCCCTCCCCTCCCGTCACACATCACCGGGCTGCCCGTCCCCTCCCCTCCCATCACACATCACCGAGCTGCCCGTCCCCTCCCCTCCCATCACACATCACCGGGCTGCCCGTCCCCTCCCCTCCCATCACACATCACCGGGCTGCCCGTCCCCTCCCCTCCCGTCACACATCACCGGGCTGCCCGTCCCCTCCCCTCCCATCCCCTCCCGTCACACATCACCGGGCTGCCCGTCCCCTCCCCTCCCATCACACATCACCGGGCTGCCCGTCCCCTCCCCTCCCATCACACATCACCGGGCTGCCCGTCCCCTCCCCTCCCGTCACACATCACCGGGCTGCCCGTCCCCTCCCCTCCCATCACACATCACCGGGCTGCCCGTCCCCTCCCCTCCCGTCACACATCACCGGGCTGCCCGTCCCCTCCCCTCCCATCACACATCCCCGGGCTGCCCGTCCCCTCCCCTCCCCTCCCGTCACACATCACCGGGCTGCCCGTCCCCTCCCCTCCCATCACACATCACCGGGCTGCCCGTCCCCTCCCCTCCCCTCCCGTCACACATCACCGGGCTGCCCGTCCCCTCCCCTCCCATCACACATCACCGGGCTGCCCGTCCCCTCCCCTCCCATCACACATCACCGGGCTGCCCGTCCCCTCCCCTCCCATCACACATCACCGGGCTGCCCGTCCCCTCCCCTCCCGTCACACATCACCGGGCTGCCCGTCCCCTCCCCTCCTGTCACACATCACCGGGCTGCCCGTCCCCTCCCCTCCTGTCACACATCACCGGGCTGCCCGTCCCCACCCCTCCCATCAGACATCACCGGGCTGCCCGTCCCCTCCCCTCCTGTCACACATCACCGGGCTGCCCGTCCCCTCCCCTCCCATCACACATCACCGGGCTGCCCGTCCCCTCCCCTCCCCTCCCCTCCCGTCACACATCACCGGGCTGCCCGTCCCCTCCCCTCCCCTCCCCTCCCGTCACACATCACCGGGCTGCCCGTCCCCTCCCCCCCCATCACACATCACCGGGCTGCCCGTCCCCTCCCGTCCCATCACACATCACCGGGCTGCCCGTCCCCTCCCCTCCCATCACACATCACCGGGCTGCCCGTCCCCTCCCCTCCCATCACACATCACCGGGCTGCCCGTCCCCTCCCCTCCCCTCCCCTCCCGTCACACATCACCGGGCTGTCCGTCCCCTCCCCTCCCCTCCCCTCCCGTCACACATCACCGGGCTGCCCGTCCCCTCCCCCCCCATCACACATCACCGGGCTGCCCGTCCCCTCCCCTCCCATCACACATCACCGGGCTGCCCGTCCCCTCCCCTCCCATCACACATCACCGGGCTGCCCGTCCCCTCCCCTCCCCTCCCCTCCCATCACACATCACCGGGCTGCCCGTCCCCTCCCCTCCCCTCCCCTCCCGTCACACATCACCGGGCTGCCCGTCCCCTCCCCCCCCATCACACATCACCGGGCTGCCCGTCCCCTCCCCTCCCATCACACATCACCGGGCTGCCCGTCCCCTCCCCTCCCATCACACATCACCGGGCTGCCCGTCCCCTCCCCTCCCGTCACACATCACCGGGCTGCCCGTCCCCTCCCCTCCCATCCCCTCCCGTCACACATCACCGGGCAGATATGTGACAGGAGGAGGGGTTTATCGGAGGGAGGGGTGACGGAGACGGGTTGGGGTGTAGGGGAGGGAGGGAGAGGGTGACGGAGACTGGGGGGGTGTAGGGGAGGGAGGGGGTGACGGAGACGGGGAGGGGTGTAGGGGAGGGAGGAGGTGACGGAGACGGTGAGGGGTGTAGGGGAGGGAGGGGGTGACGGAGACGGGGAGGGGTGTAGGGGAGGGAGGAGGTGACGGAGACGGTGAGGGGTGTAGGGGAGGGAGGGGGTGACGGAGACGGGGAGGGGTGTAGGGGAGTGAGGGGGTGACGGAGACGGGGAGGGGTGTAGGGGATGGAGGGGGTGACGGAGACGGGGAGGGGTGTAGGGGAGGGTGGGGGTGACGGAGACGGGGAGGGGTGTAGGGGAGGGAGGGGGTGATGGACACGGGGAGGGGTGTCGGGGAGGGAGGGGGTGATGGACACGGGGAGGGGTGTCGGGGAGGGAGGGAGAGGGTGACGTAGACTGGGAGGGGTGTAGGGGAGGGAGGGGGTGACGGAGACGGGGAGGGGTGTAGGGGAGGGAGGGGGTGACGGGGAGGGGTGTAGGGGAGGGAGGGGGTGACGGAGACAGGGAGGGATGTAGGGGAGGGAGGGGGTGACGGAGACGGGGAGGGGTGTAGGGGAGGGTGGGGGTGACGGAGACAGGGAGGGGTGTAGGGGAGGGAGGGGGTGACTGAGACGGGGAGGGGTGTCGGGGAGGGAGGGGGTGGGGGAGATGGGGAGGGGTGTAGGGGAGGGAGGGGGTGACGGAGAGGGGGAGGGGTGTAGTGGAGGGAGGAGGTGACGGAGACGGTGAGGGGTGTAGGGGAGGGAGGAGGTGACGGAGACGGTGAGGGGTGTAGGGGAGGGAGGGGGTGACAGTGACGGGGAGGGGTGTAGGGGAGGGAGGGGGTGACGGAGACGGGGAGGGGTGTAGGGGAGGGAGGGGGTGACGGAGACTGGGAGGGGTGTAGGGGAGGGAGGGGGTGACGGAGACGGGGAGGGGTGTAGTGGAGGGAGGAGGTGACGGAGACGGGGAGGGGTGTAGTGGAGGGAGGAGGTGACGGAGACGGGGAGGGGTGTAGGGGAGGGAGGGGGTGACAGTGACGAGGAGGGGTGTAGGGGAGGGAGGGGGTGACAGTGACGGGGAGGGGTGTAGGGGAGGGAGGGGGTGACGGAGACGGGGAGGGGTGTAGGGGTGGGAGGGGGTGACGGAGACTGGGAGGGGTGTAGGGGAGGGAGGGGGTGATGGAGACTGGGAGGGGTGTAGGGGAGGGAGGGGGTGACGGAGACTGGGAGGGGTGTAGGGAGGGAGGGGGTGACGGAGACGGGGAGGGGTGTAGGGGAGTGAGGGGTGACGGAGACGGGGTGGGGTGTAGGGGAGGGAGGGGGTGACGGAGACGGGGAGGGGTGTAGGGGAGGGAAGGGGTGACGGAGACGGGGAGGGGTGACGGAGACTGGGAAGGGGTGACGAAGATGGGGAGGGGTGTAGGGGAGGGAAGAGGTGACGGACACGGCGAGGGGTGATGGAGACGGGGAGGTGTGTAGGGAGGGAGAGGGTGACGGAGACTGGGAGGGGTGTAGGGGAGGGAAGGGGTGACGGAGACTGGGAGGGGTGTAGGGGAGGAAGGGGGTGACGGAGACGGGGAGGGGTGTAGGGGATGGAAGGGGTGACGGAGACGGGGAGGGAAGGGGTGACGGAGATGGGTGGGATGGGGGGTCTGGAGGTGGTGATGGAGACGGTGGTGTGATGGGGGAGGGAGGGTGGTGTTGGGGTGGTGACAGTAGGGATGAGAGTCGGTGAGAGATGGAAGGGGTGTAGGGGAGTGTGGGGATGACAGATACGAGTGTTGACATGCCAGCTCCCCGAGTCCCTCACTCTCTCTCCCCTCGCTGTCAGGGAGCCGGCGTCTGGTCGACGTAATGGATGTCAACACTCAGAAGGGGATCGAGATGACGATGGCGCAGTGGGTGAAGTATTACGAGACGCCGGCCGAAGAGCGGGAGAAACTGTACAACGTCATCAGCCTCGAGTTCAGCCACACCAAGCTGGAGAACATTGTGCAGAGGCCTGCAACGGTGAGCAGGGGTGGCTGTCCCCACCCTCTCGATCTCCCGTGATAGACCGCCAATATCCCTGAACCAACCCGACCTCCCCCCTCCCTGTTTCCCCTCTCGATCTCTCCCCGTGACGACTCTCCCCATTCGCCCTCTCGCTCTCTCCCCGTTCCCCCTCTCGCTCTCTCCCCGTGACGACTCTCCCCATTCGCCCTCTCGCTCTCTCCCCGTTCCCCCTCTCGCTCTCTCCCCATGATGACTCTCCCCATTCCCCCTCTCGCTCTCTCCCCATTCCCCCTCTCGCTCTCTCCCCATTCCCCCTCTCGCTCTCTCCCCATTCCCCCTCTCGCTCTCTCCCCATTCCCCCTCTCGCTCTCTCCCCATTCCCCCTCTCGCTCTCTCCCCATTCCCCCTCTCGCTCTCTCCCCATTCCCCCTCTCGCTCTCTCCCCATTCCCCCTCTCGCTCTCTCCCCATGACGACTCTCCCCATTCCCCCTCTCGCTCTCTCCCCATGACGACTCTCCCCATTCCCTTTCTCGTTCTCTCCCCGTTCCCCCTCTCGCTCTCTCCCCATGACGACTCTCCCCATTCCCCCTCTCGCTCTCTCCCCATTCCCCCTCTCGCTCTCTCCCCATGACGACTCTTCCCATTCCCCCTCTCGCTCTCTCCCCATGACGACTCTCCCCATTCCCCCTCTCGCTCTCTCCCCATGACGACTCTCCCCATTCCCCCTCTCGCTCTCTCCCCATTCCCCCTCTCGCTCTCTCCCCATTCCCCCTCTCGCTCTCTCCCCATTCCCCCTCTTGCTCTCTCCCCATGACGACTCTCCCCATTCCCCCTCTCGCTCTCTCCCCATGACGACTCTCCCCATTCCCTTTCTCGTTCTCTCCCCGTTCCCCCTCTCGCTCTCTCCCCATGACGACTCTTCCCATTCCCCCTCTCGCTCTCTCCCCATGACGACTCTCCCCATTACCTCTCTCGCTCTCTCACCGTTCCCCCTCTCGCTCTCTCCCCATGACGACTCTCCCCATTCCCCCTCTCGATCTCTCCCCGTGACGACTCTCCCCATTCCCCCTCTCGTTCTCTCCCCGTTCCCCCTCTCGTTCTCTCCCCGTTCCCCCTCTCGTTCTCTCCCCGTTCCCCCTCTCGTTCTCTCCCCGTTCCCCCTCTCGTTCTCTCCCCGTTCCCCCTCTCGTTCTCTCCCCGTTCCCCCTCTCGTTCTCTCCCCATTCCCCCTCTCGCTCTCTCCCCATGACGACTCTCCCCATTACCTCTCTCGCTCTCTCCCCGTTCCCCCTCTCGCTTTCTCCCCATGACGACTCTCCCCGTTCCCCCTCTCGCTCTCTCCCCGTGACGACTCTCCCCATTACCCCTCTCGCTCTCTCCCCGTTCCCCCTCTCGCTCTCTCCCTGTGACGACTCTCCCCGTTCCCCCTCTCTCTCTCTCTGTGACAACTCTCCCTGTTCCCCCCTTGCTCTCTCCCCTTGTTGACTCTCCCCCGTTCTCCCTCTCTCCCCGTGACGACTCTCCCTGTTCCCCCTCTCGCTCTCTCTCCATGACGACTCTCCCCGTTCCCCTCTCGCTCTCTCCCCGTGACGACGCTCCCCGTTCCTCCTCTCTCTCGCTCTCTCCATGTTGACTCTCCCCGTTCTCTCTCTCCCCGTGACGACTCTCCCCGGTCCCCCTCTCCCTCTCTCTCTCCGTGACGACTCTCCCCATTCCCCCCTCGCGCTCTCTCCCCGTGACGACTCCCCCCGTTCCCCCCTCGCTCTCTCTCCCCGTGACGATTCTCCCCGTTCCCTTTCTCGCTCTCTCCCCGTGATGACTCTTCCTGTTTCCCCTCTCACTGTCTCTCTCTCCATTCCCCCTCTCGCTGTCACTCTACCCGTGACGACTATCTCCCCGTTCCTCCTCTCGCTCTCTCTCCCCGTGACGACTCTCCCCGTTCCCCTCTTGCTCTCTCCCCGTGACGACTCTCCCCGTTCCCCTCTTGCTCTCTCCCCGTGACGACTCTCCCCGTTCCCCCTCGCGCCCTCTCCCCGTTCCCCCTCGCGCCCTCTCCCCGTTCCCCCTCGCGCCCTCTCCCCGTTCCCCCTCGCGCCCTCTCCCCGTTCCCCCTCGCGCCCTCTCCCCGTTCCCCCTCGCGCCCTCTCCCCGTTCCCCCTCGCGCCCTCTCCCCGTTCCCCCTCGCGCCCTCTCCCCGTTCCCCCTCGCGCCCTCTCCCCGTTCCCCCTCGCGCCCTCTCCCCGTTCCCCCTCGCGCCCTCTCCCCGTTCCCCCTCGCGCCCTCTCCCCGTTCCCCCTCGCGCCCTCTCCCCGTTCCCCCTCGCGCCCTCTCCCCGTTCCCCCTCGCGCCCTCTCCCCGTTCCCCCTCGCGCCCTCTCCCCGTTCCCCCTCGCGCCCTCTCCCCGTTCCCCCTCGCGCCCTCTCCCCGTTCCCCCTCGCGCCCTCTCCCCCGTTTCCCCTCGCGCCCTCTCCCCGTTTCCCCTCGCGCCCTCTCCCCGTTTCCCCTCGCGCCCTCTCCCCGTTTCCCCTCGCGCCCTCTCCCCGTTCCCCCTCGCGCCCTCTCCCCGTTCCCCCTCGCGCCCTCTCCCCGTTCCCCCTCGCGCCCTCTCCCCGTTCCCCCTCGCGCCCTCTCCCCGTTCCCCCTCGCGCCCTCTCCCCGTTCCCCCCCTCGCGCCCTCTCCCCGTTTCCCCTCTCACGCCGTCTCCCTGTGACGACTCTCCCCGTTACCCCTCTCACTCTCTCTCCCCGTGACGACTCTCCCCGTACCCCCTCTCACTCTCTCCCCGTGACGACTCTCCCCGTTCCCCCTCTCGCTCTCTCTCTCCCCGTGACGACTCTCCCCTTCCCCCTCTCGCTTGCTCTCTACCCGTGACGACTCTCCCCGTTCCCCCTCTCGCTCTCTACCCGTGACGACTCTCCCCGTTCCCCCTCTCGCTCTCTCTCACCCCGTGACGACTCTCCCCATTCCCCGTGATGACTCTCCCCCATTCCCCGTCCGTCTGTCTGTCTCTCTCTCTCTCTCTCTCTCTCTCTCTCTCTCTCTCTCTCTCTCTCTCTCCCTCCCTCTCCCCCTCTCCCCCTCTCCCCCTCTGCCCCTCTGCCCCTCTGCCCCTCTGCCCCTCTGCCCCTCTGCCCCTCTGCCCCTCTGCCCCTCTGCCCCTCTGCCCCTCTGCCCCTCTGCCCCTCTGCCCCTCTGCCCCTCTGCCCCTCTGCCCCTCTCCCCCTCTGCCCCTCTCCCCCTCTCCCTCCCTGTGACAACTCTCCCCGTTCCCCCTCTCTCTCCCCGTGACGACTCTCCCCGTTCCCCCTCTCTCTCCCCGTGACGACTCTCCCCGTTCCCCCTCTCTCTCCCCGTTACGACTCTCCCCGTTCCCCCTCTTGCTCTCTTCCCGTGATGACTCTTCCCGTTCCCCCCTCACTCTCTCCCCATTCCCCCTCTCGCTCTCAGTCTCCCGGTGACGACTCTCCCCATTCCCCCTCTCGCTCTATCCCTTCCTGTGAAAATTCTCCCTGTTCCCCCCTTGCTCTCCCTGTGAGGACTCCCCCTGTTCTCCCCTCGCTCTCTCTCTCTCCCCGTGACGATTCTCCCCATTCCCCCCTCTCGCTCTCTTCCTGTGATGACTCTTCCCGTTCCCCCCTCGCTCTCTCCCCATGACGACTTTCCCCGTTCCCCCTCTCGCTCTCCCCGTGACTACTTTCCCTGTTCCCCCCTCGTTCTCTCCCCGTGACGGCTCTCCCCGTTCCCCTCTCGCGCTCTCTCCCCGTGACGACTCTCCCCGTTCCCTCTCGTTCTCTCCCCGTGACGACTCTCCCCGTTCCCCCTCTCGCTCTCCCCGTGACGACTCTCCCCGTTCCTCCTCTCGCACTTTCCCCATGACGACTCTCCCCGTTCCCCCTTTCACTCTGTCTCCCCGTGACGACTCTCCCCGTTACCCCGGCTCTCTCTCTCCCCGTTCCCCCTGGCTCTCTCTCTCCCCGTGATGACTCTCCCCGTTCCCCTCTCAGTCTCTCTCCCTGTGACGACTCTCCCCGTTCCCCCCTTGCTCTGCCCGTGATGACTTTCCCCGTTCCCCCTCTCGCTCTCTCCCCGTAATGACTCTCCCCGTTCCCCCTCTCGCTCTCTCCCCGTAATGACTCTCCCCGTTCCCCCTCTCAGTCTCTCTGTGACGACTCTCCCCGTTCCCCCTCTCAGTCTCCCTGTGACGACTCTCCCCGTTCCCCCTCTCGCTCGCTCTCTCCCTGTGACGACTCTCCCTCGTTCCCCCTCTCGCTCGCTCTCTCTCTGTGACGACTCTCCCCGTTCCCACCTCGCTCTCTCTCCCCGTGACGACTCTCCCCGTTCCCCCTCTCACTCGCTCTCTCCCCATTCCCCCTCTCAGTCTCTCTGTGACGACTCTCCCCGTTCCCCCTCTCACTCTCTCACTCTCTCTACCCGTGACGACTCTCCCCGTTCCCCCTCTCTCTCTCTCTCTCCCCGTGACGACTCTCCCCCTTTCCCCCTCCCAGTCTCTCTCTGACGACTCTCCCCATTCCCCCTCTCAGTCTCCCCGTGACAACTCTCCCCGTTCCCCCTCTCTCTCTCTCTCCCCGTGACGACTCTCCCCGTTCCCCCCTCTCTCTCCCCGTGACGACTCTCCCCGTTCCCCCCTCTCTCTCTCTCCCCGTGACGACTCTCCCCGTTCCCCCTCTCTCTCTCTCTCTCTCTCTCCCCGTGACGACTCTCCCCCTTTCCCCCTCCCAGTCTCTCTGTGACGACTCTCACCGTTCCCCCTCTCAGTCTCCCCGTGACAACTCTCCCCGTTCCCCCTCTCTCTCTCTCTCCCCGTTCCCCCCCTCTCTCTCTCTCCCCGTGACGACTCTCCCCGTTCCCCCCTGTCTCTCTGTGACGACTCTCCCCGTTCCCCCTCCCAGTCTCCCCGTGACGACTCTCCCCGTTTCCCCTCCCAGTCTCTCTGTGACGACTCTCACCGTTCCCCCTCTCAGTCTCCCCGTGACAACTCTCCCCGTTCCCCCTCTCTCTCTCTCTCCCCGTTCCCCCCCTCTCTCTCTCTCCCCGTGACGACTCTCCCCGTTCCCCCTCTCTCTCTCTCTCTCTCTCTCCCCGTGACGACTCTCCCCGTTCCCCCTCTCAGTCTCCCCGTGACGACTCTCCCCGTTCCCCCTCTGTCTCTCTGTGACGACTCTCCCCGTTCTCCCTCTCAGTCTCCCCGTGACAACTCTCCCGTGGTCTCTTCCCCCACCCAGGTTGATCTCGTGGACTGGGTGGATAATATCTGGCCTCGGCATCTCAAGGAGAGACAAACTGACTCCACCAACGCCATCATCGAGATGAAGTACCCCAAAGTCCGCAAGTAAGTGGCGGCCTCCTTTGCAAGGAGAGAGCGGGTCGGGAGAGAGAAATCACGAGAGGACCTTAGGTGTGTAAGACCACGAGGGTCACAGATGGGGTGAATATGCACAGGCTTTCCCCCAGGGTCAGGGAATCGAGAACCAGAAGTCACAGGGTTAAGGGGAGAGGGGAAAGAGATTTAATAGGGACCTGAGGGGCAACTTTCACCCAGAGGGTGGTCTGCCTATGGAGCGAGCTGCCAGAGGGTGGTCTGTCTGTGGAACGACATTTAAACGACACTTGGACAGGGACACGGTGAGAAAATAGAGAGAGACAGGGGCAGACGTGGTCGGGTGGCTGCGATGCGGTCAGGGTTACGGACGGGAAATTTTCAGTTGGGTCGGGAGTCTTGCAGAGCGAGTGGGTTTCTCATGGCCCGTGTCTCTCCCCTCTCCGGCAGGTACTGCCTGATGAGTGTGCGAGGCTGTTACACGGACTTCCACATCGATTTTGGAGGCACCTCGGTGTGGTATCACATCCACAGGGGGGGCAAGGTGAGTTAATCTCGACCGTCCCACCCGGGACCCATCCCTCGCGCTTCCCGTCGCTGTCCTCTTTCCCTGTCCCGTCCTCCCCCCCCCCCCCGTCTCCTCTGCCTCACCCACTGACGATGGTGTTGTTGTGTCCCCGCTCCCCCATTCCTCCTCCTCCTCCCTCTCCTGACAGATCTTCTGGCTGATCCCCCCAACCCCGCTGAACCTGGAGATCTACGAGAGCTGGGTACTGTCGGGCAAGCAGGGTGACATCTTCCTGGGGGACAAGGTGGAGAAGTGTCAGCGCATCGAACTCAAGCAGGGATACACGTTCCTCATCCCCTCCGGTAGGTGGCATTCGGGTCCCGTCACCCCCGTCTCCAGCGTCTGCTTCCGTCACCCCTCACCGTCTATAACTCCCCCCCCCCCACCCCCACCATCTCCAGCTCCCCCTCCCTCCCCGGCCGCGCGCACACCCTGTCCCTAATCTGTGGGTCATTGAAGGCACTGGAATTCATTTGGACAAGAGGAGAGGAGGGTCCGTATCAGACCGGTGTTGGGTGACGACCCAGCGCCCTGGCCCCCCTGCAGATGCCCTGCGGGAACAAATTCCACCAATTCACCTCCCTCGGGCTAGAGAAATTTCTCTGCGTCTCGGTCTTGGAAGGGCGCCCCCCCCCCTCTCCTCAGGCCCGAGACTGTCCCACCATGGGAAGCATCCTCTGCACCTCCACCACCCCCGTCCGGTCCCTCTCAATTCCAGACCCTGAGCCATCAAACGATCCTGGTATGATGACCCTTTGGTTCCTGGAATCATCCCTGTGAACCACCTCTGAACACTTTACAATGCCAGCACATCTTTTCTAAGATGGATGGAGTATCGTGTTTGTTCTGGTTCCCTCATTATAGGAAGGATGTGGAAGCTTTAGAGAGAGTGCAGAGGAGATTGACCAGGATGCTGCCTGGATTGGAGTGGGTGCAGAGGAGATTGACCAGGATGCTGCCCGGATTAGAGAGGGTGCAAAGGAGATTCACCAGGACGCTGCCCGGATTAGAGAGGGTGCAGAGGAGATTGACCAGGGTGCTGTCTGGATTAGAGAGGGTGCGGAGAAGATTCACCAGGATGCTGCCTGGATTAGAGAGGGTGCAGAGGAGATTGACCAGGATGCTGCCTGGATTAGAGAGGGTGCAGAGGAGATTCACCAGGATGCAGCCTGGGTTAGAGAGGGTGCAGAAGAGATTGACCAGGATGCTGCCAGGATTAGAGAGGGTGCAGAGGAGATTGACCAGGATGCTGCCTGGGTTAGAGAGGATGCAGAGGAGATTGACCAGGATGCTGCCTGGATTAGAGAGGGTGCAGAGGAGATTCACCAGGATGCTGCCTGGATTAGAGAGGGTGCAGAGGAGATTGACCAGGACGCTGCCCGGATTAGAGAGGGTGCAGAGGAGATTGACCAGGGTGCTGTCTGGATTAGAGAGGGTGCGGAGAAGATTGACCAGCATGCTGCCTGGATTAGAGAGGGTGCAGAGGAGATTGACCAGCATGCTGCCTGGATTAGAGAGGGTGCAGAGGAGATTGACCAGGACGCTGCCTGGGTTGGAGAGGGTGCAGAGGAGATTGACCAGGACGCTGCCTGGATTAGAGAGGGTGCAGAGGAGATTGACCAGGACGCTGCCTGGATTAGAGAGGGTGCAGAGGAGATTCACCAGGATGCAGCCTGGGTTAGAGAGGGTGCAGAAGAGATTGACCAGGATGCTGCCAGGATTAGAGAGGGTGCAGAGGAGATTGACCAGGATGCTGCCTGGGTTAGAGAGGATGCAGAGGAGATTGACCAGGATGCTGCCTGGATTAGAGAGGGTGCAGAGGAAGGATGCTGCCTGGATTAGAGAGGGTGCAGAGGAGATTGACCAGGACGCTGCCTGGGTTGGAGAGGGTGCAGAGGAGATTCACCAGGATGCAGCCTGGGTTAGAGAGGGTGCAGAAGAGATTGACCAGGATGCTGCCAGGATTAGAGAGGGTGCAGAGGAGATTGACCAGGATGCTGCCTGGGTTAGAGAGGATGCAGAGGAGATTGACCAGGATGCTGCCTGGATTAGAGAGGGTGCAGAGGAGATTGACCAGGATGCTGCCTGGATTAGAGAGGGTGCAGAGGAGATTGACCAGGACGCTGCCTGGGTTGGAGAGGGTGCAGAGGAGATTCACCAGGATGCAGCCTGGGTTAGAGAGGGTGCAGAAGAGATTGACCAGGATGCTGCCAGGATTAGAGAGGGTGCAGAGGAGATTGACCAGGATGCTGCCTGGGTTAGAGAGGATGCAGAGGAGATTGACCAGGATGCTGCCTGGATTAGAGAGGGTGCAGAGGAGATTCACCAGGATGCTGCCTGGATTAGAGAGGGTGCAGAGGAGATTGACCAGGATGCTGCCTGGATTAGAGAGGGTGCAGAGGAGATTGACCAGGATGCTGCCTGGATTAGAGAGGGTGCAGAGGAGATTGACCAGGATGCTGCCAGGATTAGAGAAGGTGCAGAGGAGATTGACCAGGACGCTGCCTGGATTAGAGAGGGTGCAGAGGAGATTCACCAGGACGCTGCCTGGATTAGAGAGGGTGCAGAGGAGATTGACCAGGATGCTGCCTGGATTAGAGAGGGTGCAGAGGAGATTGACCAGGATGCTGCCAGGATTAGAGAAGGTGCAGAGGAGATTCACCAGGATTTTGCCTGGATTAGAGAGCATGCCTTATGAGAACAAGTTGAGTGAACTCGGCCTTTTCTCCTTGGAGCGACGGAGGATGAGAGGTGACCTGATAGAGGTGTATAAGATAATGAGAGGCATTGATTATGTGGATTTTCCCCAGGGCTGAAATGGCTAGCACAAGAGGGGGTAGTTTTAGGTGCTGGGAAGTAGGTACAGAAGAGATGTCAGGGGTAAGTTTTTTACTCGGAGAGTGGTGAGTGTGTGGAATGGGCTGCCAGCAACGATGGTGGAGGCGGATACGATAGGGTCTTTTAAGGGACTCCTGGACAGGTACATGGAGCTGAGAAAAATAGAGGGCTGTGGGTAACCCCAGGTAATTTCTCAGGTAAGGACATGTTTGGCACAGCTTTGTGGGCCGAAGAGCCTGTATTGTGCTGTAGATTTTCTATGTTTCTGTGTCTTATGAAGATCATGTTGTCATTGGGGATTTCAACTTCCCCAAGATAAACTGGCACCTTCTCGGTGCAGGAGTTTTTGATGGGGCAGAATTTGTCCACCGCAGGAGGGTGGGTTTCTTCAATCAGTACGTGGACGGTCCAGCGGGAGTCGGGGCCGGGTGACTTGACCTCTCTCGGTGAACTGTGACCCCCGACGACAGCTGGAGATGAGGATAAGGGTTGACCCTGCGGGAGGGTTGCACATTGGGAGCGGGGAAAACGACAAGAACGTCAGACGGGAACTCGGGAGAGTTTATGGGGATCCAGTGATTTCGGGCAAGTCCACGTAAGGACCAGCTGGACGGCGAGGGTCCTTAAACGGGAGCTGTTACGCACGGTCTCTGTCTGATTTTTCTCCCCCCCCCCCCGCCCCACCGGCTCTCTCCCCAGGGTGGATCCACGCGGTTTACACTCCGGAGGACACCCTGGTCTTTGGTGGCAACTTCCTCCACAGCTTCAACATCCCCACGCAGCTACGCATCTACAACATCGAGGACCGGACGCGGGTGAGTCCGGGGGGGGGTGTGGTTGGGGGAGGGTTGTGATTCTCGCCAGCCAGTTCCCCCGGGACTGCTTCCCAGCCTCCACCCCAGCTGACCCGTCCGCCTCTCTCTCCCCTCCTCCTGGCAGGTTCCACTTAAGTTCCGCTACCCGTTCTACTATGAGATGTGCTGGTACGTGGTGGAGAGGTACGTCTTCTTCCTGGCCAAGTGCTCCCACCTGACCAAGCAGTTCCAGAAGGAATCTCAGCTGATCGGTGAGTCCCGCCTGCTCCCCCTCCCCGCATGCTGACTGCTGTCCGCCGGTCTCCCTCGGCGGGGGAGATCTGTACACCGACTGGAGTCTCTCGCTCTCTCTCATCTGTACACTGATCTCGCGCACTCTCGCTCTCTCTCTCATCTGTACACTGACCGGTGTCTCTCAGTCCCTCTCTCTCGGGGGGAGATCTGTACACTGACCGGTGTCTCTCAGTCCCTCCCTCTCAGGGGGAGATCTGTACACTGAACGGTGTCTCTCAGTCCCGCTCTCTCAGGGGGAGATCTGTACACTGACTGGTGTCTCTCAGTCCCTCTCTCTCAGGAGGAGATCTGTACACTGACCGGTGTCTCTCAGTCCACCTCTGTTCAGTAGATACCTGTCCATTGACAAGTGACTCTCACACCCTCTGAGCTAGCTGTCTACTCTATCTGTCCCTCTTACCATCTTGTACACCTCTATCGAGTCACCTCTCACCCTTCGCTCCACAGAGGGAAGCCCTTGCTTCCTCAACCTCTCCTCATAAAACGTGCTCTCTAATCCAGGCAGCATCTTGGTCAATCTCCTCTGCACCCTCTCTAATCCAGGCAGCATCCTGGTGAATCTCCTCTGCACACTCTCTAATCCAGGCAGCGTCCTGGTCAATCTCCTCTGCACCCTCTCTAATCCAGGCAGCGTCCTGGTCAATCTCCCCTGCACCCTCTCTAATCCAGGCAGCGTCCTGGTCAATCTCCTCTGGACCCTCGCTAATCCAGGCAGCATCCTGGTCAATCTCCTCTGCACCCTCTCTAATCCAGGCAGCGTCCTGGTCAATCTCCTCTGCACACTCTCTAATCCAGGCAGCGTCCTGGTCAATCTCCTCTGCACCCTCTCTAATCCAGGCAGCGTCCTGGTCAATCTCCCCTGCACCCTCTCTAATCCAGGCAGCGTCCTGGTCAATCTCCTCTGGACCCTCGCTAATCCAGGCAGCATCCTGGTCAATCTCCTCTGCACCCTCTCTAATCCAGGCAGCATCCTGGTGAATCTCCTCTGCACACTCTCTAATCCAGGCAGCGTCCTGGTCAATCTCCTCTGCACCCTCTCTAATCCAGGCAGCGTCCTGGTCAATCTCCTCTGGACCCTCGCTAATCCAGGCAGCATCCTGGTCAATCTCCTCTGCACCCTCTCTAAAGCTTGCACATCCTTCCTGTAACGAGGGGAGCAGAACTGAACACAACACTCCAAGTGTGGGTCAAACCAGGGTTTTATAGAGCTGTAATGTTACCTCACAGCTCCTGAACTCAATTCCCCGACTAATGAAGGGAAACACACCAAATGTTTTCTTAACCACCCCCCCCCCGCCCCCGGCAGGAACTTTCAGGGATCTATGGACGTTGATGAAGATCTCTCTGCTCCTCCACACGAAGAATCTTGCCGTTAACCCTGTCCTCTGCCGTCAAATCCGACCTTCCAAAGCGAATCACCTCCTGCTTCTCCGGGCCGAACTGCATCTGCCGCTGCTCGGCCCGGCCCCGCGTCCTGTCGACGTCCCGCGGTCACCCGCGGCAACCGTCCTTCGTGTTACTGCCCACGCTTCCCGGGCCCTGCTGCGTCCCAGTCGAAGGCCCTTCCTCCTCCTGCCTCCCCTCTTCCCGCCTGTGCTCACGGCCTGCGTTTTTTTTTCCTTCCCTCCCTCCCAGACTCGGACTCTGAGAGTGACAGTGGCTCCTCCAGCAGCGAAGAGGAGGGGGACGGCGAGGGGGAGCGCCGGGGGGTCTCGGCCTGCCCCCCTCCCGAGGGGGGGTCGGCAGCCCCCGCTCCCCCTCCGCCCCCGCCGCCCCCTCCTCCTCCCCCCGGCCAGACCAACGGGCTGGGGGCAGAGGGCGGCGTGGCGCGGGCCCTGAAGCGCAGCCCCTCGAGCGAGTCGGTGGTCTCGCAGGACTCGCGGGCCGGGGGCTGGATCCACCTGACCCACTTCGAGCGGAGCGGGCTGCGGGCGCTGGTCGACAGGCTGGAGTCGCTCCCGGAAAACAAGAGGTGCGTCCCGGACGGCTTGATCGACGCCGAGTCCCTCCTGAAAGACATGAAGGTGAGGGGCCACTTCCCGCCCACCGCCCGCACACCCCCCTCCCCTGGCACCCCCAGCGCGGTGCCTAACTCTCTCTCTGTCTCTCTCCCTCCCCCACCCACCGCAGAAAGTGCTGGAAGAGCACATGAACGACGACCCCAAGCTGGCTTGTACTGGGTACCCCATCATCAGATGGCCAAAGAAACGAGACAAGGTGAGTGTGGGAGAGAACGAGGGAGGGGAGAGGGGGGAGAGGGAGAGGACAGTTATCCCATCATCAGGTGGTCAAAGAAACGAGACAAGGTGAGTGTGGAAGAGAACGAGGGAGGGGAGAGGGGGAGAGGGAGAGGACAGTTATCCCATCATCAGGTGGTCAAAGAAACGAGACAAGGTGAGTGTGGGAGAGGGAGAGGGGAGAGGGCAGACCGACAGAGAGGGCAGTTACCCCATCGTCCGATGGCCAAAGAAACGAGACAAGGTGAGTGTGGGAGAGGGGGAGAGGGCAGACCGACAGAGAGGACAGTTACCCCATCGTCCGATGGCCAAAGAAACGAGACAAGGTGAGTGTGGAAGAGAACGAGGGAAAAGGGAGAGGGAGAGGACAGTTACCCCATCGTCCGATGGTCAAAGAAACAAGACAAGGTGAGTGAGGGAGGGGTGAGGGCAGACCGACAGGGGAGAGGGAGAGGACAGTTACCCCATCATCAGATGGCCAAAGAAACGAGATAAGGTGAGTGTGGGAGAGAACGAGGGAGAGGGCAGACCGACAGGGGAGAGGGAGAGGACAGTTACCCCATCATCAGATGGCCAAAGAAACAAGACAAGGTGGGTGTGGGAGGGGAGAGGGAGAGGACAGTTACCCCATCGTCCGATGGTCAAAGAAATGAGACGATGAGTGTGGAAGAGAACGAGGGAGGGGAGAGGGGGAGGACAGTTACCCCATCGTCCGATGGTCAAAGAAATGAGACAAGATGAGTGTGGAAGAGAACGAGGGAGGGGAGAGGGAGAGGACAGTTATCCCATCATCAGATGGTCAAAGAAACGAGACAAGGTGAGTGTGGGAGAGGGAGAGGGGGACAGGGCAGACCGACAGAGAGGGCAGTTACCCCATCGTCCGATGGCCAAAGAAACGAGACAAGGTGAGTGTGGGAGAGAACGAGGGAAAGGGGAGAGGGAGAGGACAGTTACCCCATCGTCCGATGGTCAAAGAAACGAGACAAGGTGAGTGTGGAAGAGAACGAGGGAAAGGGGAGAGGGAGAGGACAGTTACCCCATCGTCCGATGGTCAAAGAAACGAGACAAGGTGGGTGTGGAAGAGAACGAGGGAAAGGGGAGAGGGAGAGGACAGTTACCCCATCATCAGATGGTCAAAGAAACGAGACAAGATGGGTGTGGGAGGGGAGAGGGGGAGAGGGAGAGGACAGTTACCCCATCATCAGATGGCCAAAGAAACGAGACAAGGTGAGTGTGAGAGGGGGAGAGGGCAGACCGACAGAGAGGGCAGTTACCCCATCGTCCAATGGCCAAAGAAACGAGACAAGGTGAGTGTGGAAGAGAACGAGGGAGCGGAGAGGGCAGACCGACAGAGAGGCGGAGTGGGAGAGGACAGTTACCCCATCATCTGCTGGCCCCAGAAACGAGACGAGGTGAGTGTGGAAGAGAACGAGGGAGGGGTGAGGGCAGACCGACAGAGAGGACAGTTACCCCATCGTCCGATGGCCCCAGAAACGAGACGAGGTGAGTGTGGAAGAGAACGAGGGAGCGGAGAGGGCAGACCGACAGAGAGGCGGAGTGGGAGAGGACAGTTACCCCATCATCCGATGGCCCCAGAAATGAGACGAGGTGAAGGGAGAGGGGAGCGGGGGAAGGAGTGTGGAGAGAGGCAGAGTGTGGGGCTACGGGAGCTTGGGGAGGAGGTCGAGAAGTTCGGGGGAGAGACATTATTCCAGGACCACCGATCGAACTGATCCTCCTCATTCCCCCCGCAGCCGAAGATGGGGAGGCCGCGGTCGAGGCCGCCCCCCCTGCCCCCGGGCCGGCCGCCGGTGGTGAGGGGGGGTCCGGGCTCGCGGCGGAGGCGGAGGAGGTGTAAGCAGTGCGCGGCCTGTCGTCGGCGGGAGTGCGGCCTGTGTCACTACTGCCGAGATATGAAGAAGTTCGGCGGTCCCGGCCGCATGAAGCAGTCCTGCGTGCTGCGACAGTGCGAAGCGGTGAGATCCCTCCCTCCCTCTCTCCGTCCCTCCGCAACCCCTCCACGGTGCCTCCCCTTCCCCACTCTCCGTGACCCTCCCTCTGCGATCTGTAAACCATGGGAGCAGAATTCAGCCATGTGACAGAACAAGTCTTCTCCGCCGTTCCATGATGGCTGGTTCACTATCCCCCTCGACCCCCCGATCTCCTGCCTTCTCCCCGTAACTGTCAACGCCCCGACTCGCCAAGAATCTGTCAGCCTCTGCCTTAAGTACGTCCGACACCTTGTCCTCCACGGCCGCCTGTGGCGACAAATTCCACAGATTCACCGCCCACTGGCTAAAGAAATTCCTCCTCATCTCCGTTCTGAATGGACGCCCCTCTATTCTGGCGGTCTGTCCTCTGGTGCTAGACTCCCCCCACTATAGGGAACATCCTCTCCACATCCACTCTATCTGTGTCCTCTGGTCCTAGACTCCTCCACTACAGGAAACATCCTCTCCACATCCACTCTATCTGTGTCCTCTGATCCTAGACTCCCCCACTATAGGGAACATCCTCTCTACATCCACTCTATCTGTGTCCTCTGGTCCTAGACTCCCCCCACTACAGGAAACATCCTCTCCACATCCACTCTATCTGTGTCCTCTGGTCCTAGACTCCTCCACTACAGGAAATATCCTCTCCACATCCACTCTATCTGTGTCCTCTGGTCCTAGACTTCCCCCACGACAGGAAACATCCCCTCCACATCCACTCTATCTGTGTCCTCTGGTCCTAGACTCCTCCACTACAGGAAACATCCTCTCCACATCCACTCTATCTGTGTCCTCTCGTCCGAGACTCCCTCACTACAGGAAACATCCTCTCCACATCCACTCTATCTGTGTCCTCTGGTCCTAGACTCCCCCACGACAGGAAACATCCCCTCCACATCCACTCTATCTGTGTCCTCTGGTCCTAGACTCCCCCACTATAGGAAACATCCTCTCCACATCCACTCTATCTGTGTCCTCTGGTCCGAGACTCCCTCACTATAGGAAACATCCTCTCCACATCCACTCTATCTGTGTCCTCTGGTCCTAGACTCCCTCACGACAGGAAACATCCTCTCCACATCCACTCTATCTGTGTCCTCTGGTCCTAGACTTCCCCCACGACAGGAAACATCCCCTCCACATCCACTCTATCTGTGTCCTCTGGTCCTAGACTCCTCCACTACAGGAAACATCCTCTCCACATCCACTCTATCTGTGTCCTCTCGTCCGAGACTCCCTCACTACAGGAAACATCCTCTCCACATCCACTCTATCTGTGTCCTCTGGTCCTAGACTCCCCCACGACAGGAAACATCCCCTCCACATCCACTCTATCTGTGTCCTCTGGTCCTAGACTCCCCCACTATAGGAAACATCCTCTCCACATCCACTCTATCTGTGTCCTCTGGTCCGAGACTCCCTCACTATAGGAAACATCCTCTCCACATTCACTCTATCTGTGTCCTCTGGTCCTAGACTCCCTCACTACAGGAAACATCCTCTCCACATCCACTCTATCTGTGTCCTCTGATCCTGGACTCCCCCACTATAGGAAACATCCTCTCCACATCCCCTCTGTTGAGGTCTTCCAACATTTGAAAGGTTTGAATGAGATCCCCCACTTCATTCTTCTAAACTCCCGCAAGTTCAGACCCAGAGCTATCAAACATTCCTCGTATGTTAACCCTTTCATTCCGAGACTCATCCTTGTGAACCTGCTCTGGACCCTCTAAATGTCAGCACATCCCTTCCCAGATACGGGGCCAAAAGCTACTCCCAGTACTCCACATGAAGCCTCACCAGTGCCTTACAAAGCCTCTGCATTATATCCTTGCTTTTGTATTCCAGTCCTCTCGAAACAAATGCTAATATTGCATTAGCCTTCCTCACCGCAGACTCAACCTGCAAGTTAACCTTTAGGGACTCCCAAGTCGCTTTGTGGTTCGGGTTTTTGAATTTTCTCCCCACGTAGAAACTTTTCCTCTACCCGTGACCGTACTCCTCCCGACAATGTATTCCACCTGCCACTTCTTTGCCCGTTCCCCTTACCTGTCCAAGTCCTCCTGCTCCCTCAAAACTACCTGCCCCTCCACCTCTCTTCGTTTCATCCACAAGCTTGGCCGCAAAGCCATCAATTCCTTCATCCGTACGACATCAAAAGAATCGGCCCCAACGCGGATTTCAGTGGGACACCACTAGTCACCGGCAGCCAGCCAGAAAAGACTCCCTTTATTCCCACTCTTTACCTCCGGCCAATCAGCCACTGCTCTATCCATGTTGGCATTTTTTCATTTTTTTTCTGATTTTTAAATCTTTTTATTCATTATTATTGAAAATTGACAGCAAAGAAGAAAAATACATTAAAGTAATCAAATCAATACGTCAATATGTATAATAAGAGTCAAACTATTAACCAAATAAACAGTGTATCAATAATAATTTAAAAAAAATAATGTTAAAGGTTTTTTTTTGAAAAAAGAAAGAAGGAAAAAAGAACCCCTACTAACTGGAAAAAAAACACTCACTAACAAACAAAAAAAAAACAACTAACAAACAAAAAAAAAGAGGGAAAAAAAACCATTTGGAGCCCAAACCCAGCGCTATACGCCATACAAGCTTCTATATATAAAAAAAGGACATCAATCCGCCAGCCAAAGCCATTTACCCAAGAATCAGAAGGGAACCATCTTAAATAACTCAGATCAAAGGATAGTAGCAGGCAAAAGAGCCCCACCTTTTCTCAAAGTCAAATCGAGGATCAAAAGTTCGACTTCTGATTTTTTCCAAACTAAGACATAACATCACCCATTGTATCAAAGTGGGAGCAGAGGCATCTTTCCATTTTAATAAAATAGCCCTTCTTGCTAATAATATGACAACTAGCATCTTTCCTGTCATACTGTGGGCTTGTAGTTTGTCCAGTAGCCTCGTGTGCATCACCTTGTCAAAGACCTTCTGAAAATCCAAATAGACAACATCCACCGCTTCCCCCTTATCTGTCCTGCTTGTTATTTCTTCAAAGAATTCCAGCAGATTTGTCGGGGAAGGCTTTCCCTTGAGGAAACCAGGCTGACTGCGGCCGATTTTTATCAAGTGGCTTGAAGAATCATCCTTTGTAATCGACTCCATCTTCCCACCCGTTGAAGTCAGACTGACTGGCCTGTAATTTCCTCTCTTCTGCCTTGCCCGACTTCCTGGAGTGACCCTTGTCATTTTCTGGCCTTCCAGAAACCCATGCCGCAATCTGGTGATCCTTGAAAGATCGTTATTAACGCCTCCGCAATCTCCTCGGCCCCCTCTTTGAGAAGATGGGGTGTAGTCCATCTGGTCCAGTTGACTTATCCACCTTCAGACCTTTCAGCTACCCCAGCGCCTCTTCCTTAGTGATAGCGACTACCCCAGCACTTCCCGCTCAGTGACGGCGACTACCCCAGCACTTCCTGCTCAGTGACGGCGACTACGCTCACTTCTGCCCCCCCCCCACAGACACTCTCGAGCCAGTTTTCTGTCCCCGTCGCTGCCTGTCAGTCTTCGACTGCGTTCTGAGGGTCATCTGCCTCGTCCCGTACTTCAGATAGGACGCCTTCAGTCCTGTATTCGTCAGCCCGGTTCGACGTCGTCCCCCCCCCCCCCACCCCACTTTCGACGCTGCAACTTTGCCCAGTCGTCCGCCCGCCCCCTCCTGACGGCCTGTCGCACTCAGCCCAGTCACTATGGTCCCCCCCCCACCCCCACGGCCGAATTTGTCTAAACTCTCCCCAGCGGCTCGGGCGAAGCTGCCGGCGAGGGAGCTGGGTTCGGGTGCAGACCGTGAACCTGACGCGCTGTCTCTCGCTCGCTCCCCCCCCACAGCCCATCCTGCCGCACACGGCCCTGTGCATGATCTGCGACGAGGGGGGCCAGGACGCCGAGGGGAAGAGCGGAGCACGGGGCGCCCTGATGGAGTGTTCCACCTGCAGCGAGATCGTCCACCCTTCCTGCCTGAAGGTGGGTGGCCCCCCGCGGGGAGACGCTGGGGGGTGGGGGGGAGTGGATGCGAGGGGTGAGACAGCAGGGGACGGGGAGAGGGTGGGTTGTGATGGAGGTATTAAAGAGAGTGAGGGTCCGGGGAAGGGGGCGGAGGGGTGTCATAGATAGGGAGGGGATTAGATTAGATTATAAGGACATTCAGTACCCCTCCTGCCTGAAGGTGGGTGGCCCCCCCGTGGGGAGACGCTGGGGGGTGGGTGGGGTGGATGCGAGGAGTGAGACAGCAGGGGACGGGGAGAGGGTGGGTGGTGATGGAGGTATTAAAGAGAGAGAGGGTCCAGGGAGGGGGGAGGAAGGGTGTCACAGATAGGGAGGGGATTAGATTAGATTATGAGGACACTCAGTCCTCGTTTATTGTCATTTAGAAATGCATGCGTTAAAAAATTGGTACAATGTTCCTCCAGAGTGATATCACAGGATAAACCAAGACTAAAACTGACAAAACCACGTCATTATAATATGTAGTTACAACATTGCAAAGCAATACCGTAATTTGATAAAGAGCAGACCATGGGCACGGTAAAACAAAGTCTCAAAGTCCTGATAGCCCCATCATCTCAAGGCGGCAGAAGGGAGAAACTCTCCCGGCCGTGAACCTCCAGGCGCCAACAACTCCCAATGCAGCACCATTGGAAGCACCCGACCGCAGCGGACTCTGAGTCCGTCCGAAAACCTCGAGCCTCCGACACAGCCCCTCCCGAGCACTTCGACCCCGTCCCCGGCCGCTGAGCAAAAAGCAAGGCCGAGGACTCAGGGCCTTCCCCTCCGGAGATTCCAGACCGCACAGTAGCAGCGGCGGCCAAGCGGGCATTCCAGAAGTTTCTCCAGATGTTCCTCCGCACTCTCACGTCCGTCTCCATCAAATCGGGATTGTGCCCGGCGCCCTGCTCGGCAGATAACGGACATCACCAGCGCCATCTTCTCCTCCCACCCGATTGAGGGAGGGCGATCGAATCGGCGGGGGCCAGAGGGCGTGCGGAGAGCGACGGACGGGTAGGGGGGGTGGGGTGGATCAGACGGAGGGATGCGGGACCCCCGCAGGTTGCTGGCGTTTGACAACTCTCCCCTCCTCCAAACAGCTGGACTCCTCCCTGGGGGTGATCAGTCAGCAACTCCCCAACTGCTGGGTCTGCCCCAAGTGTGTGCAGCTGGATCAGAGGACGCAGGTGAGCAGCCCGGGCGGGGTGGGGGGGCGGGGGGGGAGCGTCCGGTCCGGGGAGGGGTCTGGGGGAGGGAGGGGTGGGCATGAAAGCGGGTATCTGGGGAGGGGAGGGTCAAATTACGCCGGTGTCACGGTGCGACCATCTGAAAACCTGTCTCTCCCCCCCCCCCCACTCCTTCCAGGAACGTCGTACCCTGCCCCTGAAGGCCTCCCAGCCGGACGGGGGCCACCAGTCACAGGCGGAGAGGCCGCGGCTGGCGGGGGAGCACGGCCGGCGGGTGCTGTCGGTGGGGGCCGTCCGCCGGAAGCTGGAGGGGCTCCCCCCTCCCCGCCACTCCGACTACCTGCTGATGCGTAAGCGGAGGCTCGCGGTGGCCGAGCAGTCGGCTCGCAACAAGGTGAGACGGGGAGGGGGCGCTTGCTGGCAGGGAGACGGGCGGGGGGGGGGCGGTGAGAGCCGGGCTCCCTTGGCACCTCCGACTTCTGAGTTTCGTCTGCTTAGGAACCGGTCCGCGCCTTTATTCCTTCCGCCGAAGCCGATCGCTTCCCGGCACCGTGTTCCGCCTGCGGTTTTCCTGAGCGAGAGAGAGATATTCAGGGATCGGAGATACTTTACTGTCGCCAAACAATTGATACTAGAGCGTACGATCGTCGCAGCGATATTTGATTCTGCGCTTTCCGCTCCCTGGAGTACAAATCAATAGTAAATACTAAAAATTTAAATTGTAAATAATAAATAGAAAATAGGCCGCACGTGGAGGACTGTGTCCAGTTCTGGTCACCTCACTATAGGAAGAATGTGGAAACACTGGAAAGGGTACAGAGGAGATTTACCAGGATGCTGCCTGGTTTAGAAAGTATGCATTATGATCAGAGATCAAGGGAGCTAGGGCTTTACTCTTTGGAGAGGAGGAGGATGAGAGGAGACTTGATAGAGGTGTACAAGATAATAAGAGGAATAGATAGAGTGGACAGCCAGCACCTCTTCCCCAGGGCACCACTGCTCAATACAAGAGGACATGGCTTTAAGGTAAAGGGTGGGAAGTTCAAGGGGGATATTAGAGGAAGGTTTTTTACTCAGAGAGTGGTTGGTGCGTGGAATACACTGCCTGAGTCAGTGGTGGAGGCAGATACACTGGTGAAGTTCAAGAGACTACTAGACAGGTATATGGAGGAATTTAAGGTGGGGGTTATATGGGAGGCAGGGTTTGAGGGTCGGCACAACATTGTGGGCCGAAGGGCCTGTACTGTGCTGTACTATTCTATGTTCTGTGTTAAAAGGGAAAGTAAGGTAATGCAAAAAAGCCGAGAGGCAGGTCCGGATATTTGGAGGGTATGGTCCAGATCCGGGTCAGGATCCGTTCAGCAGTCTTATCACAGTTGGAAAGAAGCCGTTCTCAAATCTGGCCGTACGAGTCTTCAAGCTCCTGAGCCTGCTCCCGGAGGGGAGAGGGACGGAAAGTGTGTTGGCTGGGTGGGTCGTGTCCTTGATTATCCTGGCAGCACTGCTCCGACAGCGTGCGGTGCAGAGAGGCCTGAGAGTCCTTCGTGCAGGATTCCCGAAAGGTGAATTTGCGGATGGAGCCCGTGGTGAGGAAGGCAGATGCGATGTTGGTGCTCCTTTTTCAAGAGAGCGAGAACATGAAAGCGAGGGTGGGAGATGTTGAAACTTTAGAAAGGTTCTGGGAAAGAAGGGATTAACGTGTCGGGAGCGTTTGACAGCTCTGGGCCTGTACTCGCTGGGGTTTAGAAGAATGACGGGTGAATCATTGAAACCGATTGAATATTGAAAACTCTTGATAGAGTGGATGTGATTACAATGGTGAATTATTCCCGGACTCCCCCACTATAGGAAACATCCTCTCCACATCCACTCTATCTGTGTCCTCTGGTCCTAGACTCCCCCACTACAGGAAACATCCTCTCCACATCCACTCTATCTGTGTTCTCTGGTCCTAGACTCCCCCACTACAGGAAACATCCTCTCCACATCCACTCTATCTGTGTCCTCTGGTCCGAGACTCCCCCACTACAGGAAACATCCTCTCCACATCCACTCTATCTGTGTCCTCTGGTCCTAGACTACCCCACGACAGGAAACATCCTCTCCACATCCACTCTATCTGTGTCCTCTGGTCCGAGACTCCCCCACTACAGGAAACATCCTCTCCACATCCACTCTATCTGTGTCCTCTGGTCCTAGACTCCCCCACGACAGGAAACATCCTCTCCACATCCACTCTACCTGTGTCCTCTGGTCCGAGACTCCCTCACTACAGGAAACATCCTCTCCACATCCACTCTATCTGTGTCCTCTGGTCCTAGACTCCCCCACTATAGGAAACATCCTCTCCACATCCACTCTATCTGTGTCCTCTGGTCCTAGACTCCCCCACTACAGGAAACATCCTCTCCACATCCACTCTATCTGTGTCCTCCGGTCCTAGACTCCCCCACCATAGGAAACATCCTCTCCACATCCACTCTATCTGTGTCCTCTGGTCCTAGACTCCCCCACTATAGGAAACATCCTCTCCACATCCACTCTATCTATGTCCTCTGGTCCTAGACTCCCCCACTACAGGAAACATCCTCTCCACATCCACTCTATCTGTGTCCTCTGGTCCTAGACTCCCCCACTATAGGAAACATCCTCTCCACACCCACTCTATCTGTACCCTCTGGTCCCAGACTCCCCCACTACAGGAAACATCCTCTCCACACCCACTCTATCTGTGTCCTCTGGTCCTAGACTCCCCCACTATAGAAAACATCCTCTCCACATCCACTCTATCTGTGTCCTCCAGTCCTAGACTCCCCCACGATAGGAAACATCCTCTCCACATCCACTCTATCTGTGTCCTCCGGTCCTAGACTCCCCCACTATAGGAAACATCCTCTCCACATCCTCTCTATCTATGTCCTCTGGTCCGAGACTCCCCCACTATAGGAAACATCCTCTCCACATCCACTCTATCTGTGTCCTCTGGTCCTAGACTCCCCCACCATGGGAAACATCCTCTCCACATCCACTCTATCTGTGTCCTCCGGTCCTAGACTCCCCCACTATAGGAAACATCCTCTCCACATCCTCTCTATCTATGTCCTCTGGTCCGAGACTCCCCCACTATAGGAAACATCCTCTCCACATCCTCTCTATCTATGTCCTCTGGTCCGAGACTCCCCCACTATAGGAAACATCCTCTCCACATCCACTCTATCTGTGTCCTCCAGTCCTAGACTCCCCCACTACAGGAAACATCCTCTCCACATCCACTCTATCTGTGTCCTCCGGTCCTAGACTCCCCCACTATAGGAAACATCCTCTCCACATCCTCTCTATCTATGTCCTCTGGTCCGAGACTCCCCCACTATAGGAAACATCCTCTCCACATCCACTCTACCTGTGTCCTCTGGTCCGAGACTCCCCCACTACAGGAAACATCCTCTCCACATCCACCCTATCTGTGTCCTCTGGTCCTAGACTCCCCCACCATAGGAAACATCCTCTCCACATCCACTCTATCTGTGTCCTCTGGTCCGAGACACCCCCACTATAGGAAACATCCTCTCCACATCCACTCCATCTGTGTCCTCTGGTCCCAGACTCCCCCACTACAGGAAACATCCTCTCCACATCCACTCTATCTGTGTCCTTTGGTCCGAGACTCCCCCACTACAGGAAACATCCTCTCCACATCCACTCTATCTGTGTCCTCTGGTCCTAGACTCCCCCACTACAGGAAACATCCTCTCCACATCCACTCTATCTGTGTCCTCTGATCCTAGACAGGTGGGAGCGAGGGAGGCAAAGGGAGGGGGCCGGAGTTCAGGATGCCTTGCCTCTCTTCCTGATATCTCAGCAGGAAATTAACCTTCTCTCCACCTCTCTTCTCCCCCACCCATCCCTGTTCCTCCACCTCATGTCCCCAGATAAAACTCGAGAGGGAGCAGATCCTATTACGGACGGTGAGACCACTTTGTTTCTGTTCAAACCAGGGGGAGAGGGGTTGATGGAGATGGGGAGAGGTGTAGGGGTGATTACGGAGATGGGGGTGTAGGGGAGGGGGTGATTACGGAGATGGGGGTGTAGGGGAGGGGGTGATTACGGAGATGGGGAGAGGTGTAGGGGTGATTACGGAGATGGGGGTGTAGGGGAGGGGGTGATGATGGAGATGGGGGTGTAGGGGAGGGGGTGATTACGGAGATGGGGGTGTAGGGGAGGGGGTGATTACGGAGATGGGGAGAGGTGTAGGGGTGATTACGGAGATGGTGGTGTAGGGGAGGGGGTGATTACGGAGATGGGGGTGTAGGGGAGGGGGTGATGATGGAGATGGGGGTGTAGGGGAGGGGGTGATTACGGAGATGGGGGTGTAGGGGAGGGGGTGATGATGGAGATGGGGGTGTAGGGGAGGGGGTGATTACGGAGATGGGGAGAGGTGTAGGGGTGATTACGGAGATGGGGGTGTAGGGGAGGGGGTGATTACGGAGATGGGGGTGTAGGGGAGGGGGTGATGATGGAGATGGGGAGAGGTGTAGGGGTGATTACGGAGATGGGGGTGTAGGGGAGGGGGTGATGATGGAGATGGGGGTGTAGGGGAGGGGGTGATTACGGAGATGGGGGTGTAGGGGAGGGGGTGATTACGGAGATGGGGGTGTAGGGGAGGGGGTGATTACGGAGATGGGGGTGTAGGGGAGGGGGTGATGGAGATAGGGGTGTAGGGGAGGGGGTGATTACGGAGATGGGGGTGTAGGGGAGGGCGTGATTATGGAGATGGGGGTGTAGGGGAGGGGGTGATTACGGAGTAGGTGGTGTAGGGGTGGGGGTGATTACAGAGATGGGGAGAGGTGTAGGCGTGATTACGGAGATGGGGGTGTAGGGGAGGGTGATTACGGAAATGGGAGTGTAGGGGAGGGGGTAATTACGGAGATGGGGAGTGATGTGATTTTGGAGATGGGGGTGTAGGGGAGGGGGTGATTACGGTGATGGGGAGAGTTGTAGGGGTGATTACGGAGATGGGGGTGTAGGGGAGGGGGTGATGATGGAGATGGGGGTGTAGGGGAGGGGGTGATTACGGAGATGGGGAGAGGTTTAGGGGTGATGATGGAGATGGGGATGTAGGGGAGGGGGTGATTACGGAGGTGGTGGTGTAGGGGAGGGGGTGATTACGGAGATGGTGGTGTAGGGGAGGGGGTGATTATGGAGATGGGGGTGTAGGGGAGGGGGTGATGATGGAGATGGGGGTGTAGGGGAGGGGGTGATTATGGAGATGGGGAGAGGTGTAGGAGTGATTACGGAGGTGGTGGTGTAGGGGAGGGGGTGATTACGGAGATGGTGGTGTAGGGGAGGGGGTGATTACGGAGATGGTGGTGTAGGGGAGGGGGTGATTACGGAGATGGGGAAGGTGTAGGGGTGATTACGGAGATGGGGGTGTGGAGAGGTGGGTGTAATGGGAGATGGGGAGGGTCAGGGAGATTGGGAATGTCCTGTGTGAATCCCACTGACCCCTCCCCGCCTCTCCGCTCTCCTCCACAGAAGCGGAAAGCAGAGGGTGATGTCGACCATCCGGCCCTGCTGAAGTTTCCCCGTCCCGGCAGGGGAGGGGCGGTGTTCCGCGCCGACCGTCTGCGCCGTTGCCACCTCCGGCGAGCGCAGTCCCTCGCCCTTCACCCCTCCTCCTCCTCCTCGCCCCTCCGCCCGGCCCTCCCGTCCTCCGACGGAACGGCCGCCCACCCGCGCCTGTCGGACAGCGGCAAGGCCGAGCTGGGGGGCTCGCAGCCGCCCGTCCGCCTCCAGCGGCCCCCGGCCGACTTCCGGGGCTCGGGGGCCCCACGCCGTCCGCTCTCGGCCGGCCGGCCGCCGGGCAGGGGGACGGGAGGGGCAGAGGGAGGGGGCTGCCCCTGCGGCAGGGCCGGCCCCCCTCTGCCCTCGCCCAGCGGCAACCCCTCCGAGGACCAGATGATGCAGAGGCACGTGTGGCTGCTGGTGTTCCGCTACCTAACGCAGAGGGAGCTCTGTGTCTGCATGAGGGTCTGCAAGGCCTGGAACAAGTGGTGAGGATCTTCTCGTTCCCCTAGTTCCCCCTTGATCCCCTAGTTCCCCCTTGATCCCCTAGTTCCCCCTTGATCCCCTAGTTCCCCCTTGATCCCCCTCCCCCCCTTGATCCCCCTCCCCCCCTTGATCCCCCTCCCCCCCTTGATCCCCCTCCCCCCCTTGATCCCCCTCCCCCCCTTGATCCCCCTCCCCCCTTGATCCCCCTTCCCCTCATTCCTCCTTCCGCCCTTGATCCCCTCGTTCCTCCTTCCCCCCTTGATCCCCTCTTTCCTCCTTCCCCCCTTGATCCCCTCTTTCCTCCTTCCCCCCTTGATCCCCTCTTTCCTCCTTCCCCCCTTGATCCCCCTCATTCCCCCTTCCCCCTCGATCCCCCTTGTTCCCCCCTCGATCCCCCTTGTTCCCCCCTCGATCCCCTTGTTCCCCCTTCCCCCTCGATCCCCTTGTTCCCCCTTCCCCCTCGATCCCCTTGTTCCCCCTTCCCCCTCGATCCCCTTGTTCCCCCTTCCCCCTCGATCCCCTTGTTCCCCCTTCCCCCTCGATCCCCTTGTTCCCCCTTCCCCCTCGATCCCCTTGTTCCCCCTTCCCCCTCGATCCCCCTTGTTCCCCCTCATTCCCCCTCGATCCCCCTTGTTCCCCCTCGATCCCCCTTGTTCCCCCTCGATCCCCCTTGTTCCCCCTCGATCCCCCTTGTTCCCCCCTCGATCCCCTTGTTCCCCCCTCGATCCCCTTGTTCCCCCCTCGATCCCCTTGTTCCCCCCTCGATCCCCTTGATCCCCTAGTTCCCCCTCGTTCCCCTAGATCCCCCTTGTTCCCCCTTGATCCCCCTTACCCTCGATCCCCTTGTTCCCCCTTGATCCCCCTTCCCCTTGTTCCTCCTTCCCCCTTGATCCCCTCGTTCCTCCTTCCCCCCTTGATCCCCTCATTCCCCCTCCCCCCTTGATCCCCTTCCCCCCTTGATCCCCTTCCCCCTTGATCCCCCTTCCCCCCTTGATCCCCCTTCCCCCCTTGATCCCCCTTCCCCCCTTGATCCCCCTTCCCCCCTTGATCCCCGATCCCCCTCCCCGATCTCCCTCCCCCCTTGATCCCCCTCCCCCCTTGATCCCCCTCCCCCTTGATCCCCCTCCCCCTTGATCCCCCTTCCCCCTTTGATCCCCCTTTCCCCCTTGATCCCCCCTTCCCCCCTTGATCCCCCTTTCCCCCCTTGATCCCCCTTTCCCCCCTTGATCCCCCTTTCCCCCCTTGATCCCCCTTTCCCTCCCTGATCCCCCTTCCCCCTTGATCCCCATCGTTCCTCCTTCCCCCCTTGATCCCCATCGTTCCTCCTTCCCCCCTTGATCCCCATCGTTCCTCCTTCCCCCCTTGATCCCCATCGTTCCTCCTTCCCCCCTCGATCCCCATCGTTCCCCTCATTCCCCCCTCGTTTCCCCTCATTCCCCCCTCGTTTCCCCTCATTCCCCCCTCGTTTCCCCTCATTCCCCCTCGTTCCCCCTTCCCCTTCCCCCTCGTTCCCCCTTCCCCCCTCGTTCCCCCTTCCCCTTCCCCCTCATTCCCCCTTCCCCCCTCGTTCCCCCTTCCCCCCTCGTTCCCCCTTCCCCCCTCGTTCCCCCTTCCCCCCTCGTTCCCCCTTCCCCCCTCGTTCCCCCTTCCCCCCTCGATCCCACTCCCCCCGTCCCCCTCCCCCCGTCCCCCTCCCCCTCTTTCCCCTTCCCCCTTCTCCCCGATCCCCTTGTTCCCCTTCCCCCTTGTTCCCCTCGTTCTCCTGATCCCCTCATTCCCCCTTGATCCTCTCATTATCCCCTTGAACCCCTCTTTCCCCCTCCCCCATTGATCCCCTCGTTCCCCCTTACCCCCATTGATCCCCTCGCTCCCCATTCCCCCATTCATCCACTCATTCACCCTCCCCCATTGATCCCCTCATTCCACTTCCCCATTGATCCCCTCGTTCCCTCTTCCTCCTTGATCCCCTCGCTCCCCCTTACCCCCATTGATCCCCTCGCTCCCCCTCCCCCTTGATCCCCTCGTTCCCCCTCCCCCTTGATCCCCTCGTTCCCCCTCCCCCTTGATCCCCTCGTTCCCCCTTACCCCCTTGATTCCCTCCTTCCCCTTCCCCCTTGATCCCCTCCTTCCCCTTCCCCCTTGATCCCCTTATTTCCCCTTTCCCTCATTCCCCCTTGATCCCCTTATTCCCCCTTTCCCTCATTCCCCCTTGATCCCCTAGTTCCCCCTCCCCCTTGATCCTCTCTTTCCCACTCCCCCTTGATCCTCTCTTTCCCACTCCCCCCTGATCCCCTCTTTCCTCCTTCCCCCTTGATCCCCCTTTCCTCCTTGATCCCCTCATTCCCCCTCCTCTTGATCCCCTCCTTCCCCTTCCCCCTTGATCCCCTCCTTCCCCTTCCCCCTTGATCCCCTCCTTCCCCTTCCCCTTCCCCCTTGATCCCCTTGTTCCCCCTTTCCCTCGTTCCCCCTTGATCCCCTAGTTCCCCCTCCCCTTGATCCTCTCTTTCCCACTCCCCCCTGATCCCCTCTTTCCTCCTTCATCCCTGATCCCCTCTTTCCTCCTTCCCCCCGATCCCCTCTTTCCTCCTTTCCCCCCTTGATCCCCTTTCCTCCTTCCCCCCTTGATCCCCTCTTTCCTCCTTCCCCCTTGATCCCCTCATTCCCCCTTACCCCCTTGATCCCCTCATTCCCCCTTACCCCCTTGATCCCCTCATTCCCCCTCCCCTTGATCCCCTCCTTCCCCTTCCCCTTGATCCCCTCCTTCCCCTTCCCCCTTGATCCCCTTATTCCGTCTTGATCCCCTTATTCCCCCTTTCCCTCGTTCCCCCTTGATCCCCTAGTTCCCCCCCCTTGATCCTCTCTTTCCCACTCCCCCCTGATCCCCTCTTTCCTCCTTCCCCCTTGATCCCCTCTTTCCTCCTTTCCCCCTTGATCCCCTCTTTCCTCCTTCCCCCCTCTTTCCTCCTTCCCCCTTGATCCCCTCTTTCCTCCTTCCCCCTTGATCCCCTCTTTCCTCCTTTCCCCCTTGATCCCCTCTTTCCTCCTTCCCCCCTCTTTCCTCCTTCCCCCTTGATCCCCTCGCTCCCCCTTACCCCATTGATCCCCTCGCTCCCCCTTACCCCATTGATCCCCTCGCTCCCCCTTACCCCATTGATCCCCTCGCTCCCCCTTACCCCATTGATCCCCTCGCTCCCCCTTACCCCATTGATCCTCTCGCTCCCCCTTACCCCATTGATCCCCTCGTTTCCCCTTACCCCATTGATCCCCTCACTCCCCCTTACCCCATTGATCCCATTTCCCCTCCCCCTTGATCCCCTCGTTCCCCCTCCCCCTTGATCCACTCGTTCCCCCTCCCCCTTGATCCCCTCGTTACCCCCAATGATCCCCTCGGTCCCCCTTACCCCATTGATCCCCTCGTTCCCACTCCCCTTGATCCCCTTGTTCACCCTTGATCCCCTCCTTCCCCCTCCCCCTTGATCCCCTCCTCCCCCTTGATCCCCTCCTTCCCCTTGATCCCCTCCTTCCCCTTGAGCCCCTCCTTCCCCTTCCCCTTTGATCTCCTCATTCCCTCTTCCCTCTTCATCCCCTCATTCCCCTTTCCCTCTTTCCCCTCGATCCCCTAGTTCCCCCTCCCCCTTTGATGCCCTCATTCCCCCTCCCCCTTGATCCTCTCGTTTCCCCCCCTTGATCCTCTCGTTCTCCCCTCCCCCTTGATCCTCTCGTTCTCCCCTCCCCCTTGATCCTCTCGTTCTCCCCTCCCCCTTGATCCTCTCGTTCTCCCCTCCCCCTTGATCCTCTCGTTCCCCCCTCCCCTTGATCTTCTCGTTCCCCCCTCCCCCAGATCCCTTCGTTCCCCCTTCCCCCCTTGATCCCCTCATTCCCTCTTCCCCCTTGATCCCCTCATTCCCTCTTCCCCTTCATCCACTCATTCCCCCTTTCCCTCATTCCCCCGATCCACTAGTTCCCCCTCCCCCTCGATGCCCTCATTCCCCCTCCCCCTTGATCCTCTCGTTCCCTCTTACCCCCTTGATCCCCTCGTTCCCTCTTACCCCATTGATCCCCTCGTTCCCTCTTCCCCTTCATCCACTCATTCCCCCTTTCCCTCATTCCCCCGATCCACTAGTTCCCCCTCCCCCTCGATGCCCTCATTCCCCCTCCCCCTTGATCCTCTCGTTCCCCCTTACCCCATTGATCCCCTCGCTCCCCCTTACCCCATTGATCCCCTCGCTCCCCCTTACCCCATTGATCCCCTCGCTCCCCCTTACCCCATTGATCCCCTCGCTCCCCCTTACCCCATTGATCCCCTCGCTCCCCCTTACCCCATTGATCCTCTCGCTCCCCCTTACCCCATTGATCCCCTCGTTTCCCCTTACCCCATTGATCCCCTCACTCCCCCTTACCCCATTGATCCCATTTCCCCTCCCCCTTGATCCCCTCGTTCCCCCTCCCCCTTGATCCACTCGTTCCCCCTCCCCCTTGATCCCCTCGTTACCCCCAATGATCCCCTCGTTCCCCCTTACCCCATTGATCCCCTCGTTCCCACTCCCCTTGATCCCCTTGTTCACCCTTGATCCCCTCCTTCCCCCTCCCCCTTGATCCCCTCCTCCCCCTTGATCCCCTCCTTCCCCTTGATCCCCTCCTTCCCCTTGATCCCCTCCTTCCCCTTCCCCTTTGATCTCCTCATTCCCTCTTCCCTCTTCATCCCCTCATTCCCCTTTCCCTCTTTCCCCTCGATCCCCTAGTTCCCCCTCCCCCTTCGATGCCCTCATTCCCCCTCCCCCTTGATCCTCTCGTTTCCCCCCCTTGATCCTCTCGTTCTCCCCTCCCCCTTGATCCTCTCGTTCTCCCCTCCCCCTTGATCCTCTCGTTCTCCCCTCCCCCTGATCCTCTCGTTCCCCCCTCCCCTTGATCTTCTCGTTCCCCCCTCCCCCAGATCCCTTCGTTCCCCCTTCCCCCCTTGATCCCCTCATTCCCTCTTCCCCCTTGATCCCCTCATTCCCTCTTCCCCTTCATCCACTCATTCCCCCTTTCCCTCATTCCCCCGATCCACTAGTTCCCCCTCCCCCTCGATGCCCTCATTCCCCCTCCCCCTTGATCCTCTCGTTCCCTCTTACCCCCTTGATCCCCTCGTTCCCTCTTACCCCCTTGATCCCTTCATTCCCTCTTACCCCCTTGATCCCTTCATTCCCTCTTACCCCATTGATCCCCTCGCTCCCCCTTACCCCATTGATCCCCTCATTCCCCCTCCCCCTTGATCCCCTCGTTCCCCCTCCCCAATGATCCCCTCGTTCCCCCTTACCCCATTGATCCCCTCGTTCCCACTCCCCTTGATCCCCTTGTTCCCCCTTGATCCCCTCCTTCCCCTTCCCCTTTGATCTCCTCATTCCCTCTTCCCCCTTCATCCCCTCATTCCCCCTTTCCCTCGTTCCCTCTCGATCCCCTAGTTCCCCCTCCCCCTTTGATGCCCTCATTCCCCCTCCCCCTTGATCCTCTCGTTCCCCCTTCCCCCAGATCCCTTCGTTCCCCCTTCCCCCCTTGATCCCCTCGTTCCCCCTCCCCCTTGATCCCCTCGTTCCCCGTCCCCCTTGATCCCCTCGTTCCCCCTCCCCCTTGATCCCCTCGTTCCCCCTCCCCCTTGATCCCCTCGTTCCCCCTCCCCCAATGATCCCCTCGTTCCCCCTCCCCCAATGATCCCCTCGTTCCCCCTCCCCCAATGATCCCCTCGTTCCCCCTCCCCAATGATCCCCTCGTTCCCCCTTACCCCATTGATCCCCTCGTTCCCACTCCCCTTGATCCCCTCGTTCCCCCTTGATCCCCTCCTTCCCCTTCCCCTTTGATCTCCTCATTCCCTCTTCCCCCTTCATCCCCTCATTCCCCCTTTCCCTCGTTCCCTCTCGATCCCCTAGTTCCCCCTCCCCCTTGATCCTCTCGTTCCCCCTTCCCCTGGATCCCTTCGTTCCCCCTTCCCCCCTCTTTCCCAGTCCCTCGATCCCCTCTTTCCTCCTTCCCCCTTGATCCCCTCTTTCCTCCTTCCCCCCTTGATCCCCTCTTTCCTCCTTCCCCCTTGATCCCCTCGTTCCCTCTTACCCCCTTGATCCCCTCGTTCCCTCTTACCCCCTTGATCCCCTCGTTCCCTCTTACCCCCTTGATCCCCTCGTTCCCTCTTACCCACATTGATCCCCTCGTTCCCCTTACCCACATTGATCCCCTCGCTCCCCCTTACTACCATTGATACCCTCGCTCCCCCTTACCCCATAGATCCCCTCGTTCCCCCTCCCCCTTGATCCCCTCGTTCCCCCTCCCCCTTGATCCCCTCGTTCCCCTTCCCCAATGATCCCCTCGTTCCCCCTCCCCAATGATCCCCTCGTTCCCCCTCCCCAATGATCCCCTCGTTCCCCCTCCCCAATGATCCCCTCATTCCCCCTCCCCAATGATCCCCTCGTTCCCCCTTACCCCATTGATCCCCTCGTTCCCCCTTACCCCATTGATCCCCTCGTTCCCACTCCCCTTGATCCCCTCATTCCCCCTCCCCTTGATCCCCTTGTTCCCCCTTGATCCCCTCCTTCCCCTTCCCCCTTGATCCCCTCCTTCCTCTTCCCCTTTGATCTCCTCATTCCCTCTTCCCCTTCATCCCCTCATTTCCCCTTTCCCTCGTTCCCCCTCGATCCCCTAGTTCCCCCTCCCCCTTCGATGCCCTCATTCCCCCTCCCCCTTGATCCTCTCGTTCCCCCTCCCCCTTGATCCTCTCGTTCCCCCTCCCCCTTGATCCTCTCGTTCCCCCTTCCCCCGGATCCCTTCTTTCCCCTTTCCCCCTTGATCCTCTCCTTCCTCTTCCCCTTTGATCTCCTCATTCCCTCTTCCCCTTCATCCCCTCATTCCCCTTTCCCTCGTTCCCCCTCGATCCATTAGTTCCCCCTCCCCCTTCGATGCCCTCATTCCCCCTCCCCCTTGATCCTCTTGTTCCCCCTTCCCCGGATCCCTTCGTCCCCCCTTCCTCCCTTGATCCCCTCTTTCCCACTGCTCCCCTTGATCCCCTCTTTCCCCCTTCCCCCTTTGATCCCCTCTTTCCCCCTCCCCCTTGATCCCCTGGTTCCCCATTCCCCCCTTGATCCCCTCATTCCCCATTCCCCCTTGATCCCCTCGTTCCCCCTCCCCCCTTGATCCCCCTCGTTCCCCCTTCCCCCACTTTATCCTCTCATTCCCCCTTGATCCCCTCTTTCCCCCTCCCCCTTGATCCCCTCTTTCCCCCTCCCCCTTGATCCCCTCGGTCCCCCTCCCCCTTGATCCCCTCGGTCCCACCTCCCCCTTGATCCCCTCGGTCCCACCTCCCCCTTGATCCCCTCGGTCCCCCTCCCCCTTGATCCCCTCGGTCCCCCTCCCCCTTGATCCCCTCGTTCCCCCTTACCCCATTGATCCCCTCGTTCCCTCTTACCCCATTGATCCCCTCGCTCCCCCTTACCACCATTGATCCCCTCGCTCCCCCTTACCACCATTGATCCCCTCGCTCCCCCTTACCCCATTGATCCCCTCGCTCCCCCTTACCCCATTGATCCCCATTCCCCCTTCCCCCATTGATCCCCTCATTCCCTCTTACCCCATTGATCCCCTGGCTCCCCCTTACCCCCATTGATCCCCTCGTTCCCCCTTACCCCCATTGATCCCCTCGTTCCCCCTTACCCCCATTGATCCCCTCGCTCCCCCTCCCCTTGATCCCCTCATTCCCCCTCCCCTTGATCCCCTCATTCCCCCTCCCCTTGATCCCCTCATTCCCCCTCCCCTTGATCCCCTCATTCCCCCCCTCCCCTTGATCCCCTCGTTCCCTCCCTTGATCCCCTCGTTCCCCCCCTTGATCTCCTCGTTCTCCCTCCGCCTTGATCCCCTCGGTCCCCCTCCCCCTTGATCCCGTCGTCCCCCTTGATCCCCTCGGAACCCCTCCCCCTTGATCCCCTCGGAACCCCTCCCCCTTGATCCCCTCGGAACCCCTCCCCCTTGATCCCCTCGGAACCCCTCCCCCTTGATCCCCTCGGAACCCCTCCCCCTTGATCCCCTCGGAACCCCTCCCCCTTTATCCCCTCGGAACCCCTCCCCCTTTATCCCCTCGGAACCCCTCCCCCTTTATCCCCTCGGAACCCCTCCCCCTTTATCCCCTCGGAACCCCTCCCCCTTTATCCCCTCGGAACCCCTCCCCCTTTGATCCTCTCTGTCCCCCTCCCCCTTGATCATCTCTGTCCCCCTCCCCATTGATCCCCTCCTTCTCCCTCCCCATTGATCCCCTCCTTTCCTCTTTCTCCTTGATCCCCTCGTTCCCCCTCGATCCCCTCGTTCCCCTCCCCCTTGATCCCCTCCCCATTGATCCCCTCATTCCCTCTTCCCCCTTGATCCCCTCATTCCCCCTTTCCCTCGTTCCCCCTCAATCCCCTAGTTCCCCCTCCCCTTCGATCCCCTCATTCCCCCTTCCACCGGATCCCCTTGTTCCCCCTTACCCCCATTGATCCCCTCATTCCCCCTTACCCCCATTGATCCCCTCACTCCCCCTCCCCTTGATCCCCTCATTCCCCCTCCCCTTGATCCCCTCATTCCTCCTCCCCTTGATCCCCTCATTCCCCCTCCCCTTGATCCCCTCATTCCCCCTCCCCCTTGATCCCCTCGTTTCCCCCCCTTGATCCCCTCGTTTCCCCCCCTTGATCTCCTCGTTCCCCTCCTTTATCTCCTCGTTCCCCCTCCGCCTTGATCCCCTCAGTTCCCCTCCCCCTTGATCCCGTCGTCCCCCTTGATCCCCTCGGAACCCCTCCCCCTTGATCCACTCGGAACCCCTCCCCCTTGATCCCCTTGGAACCCCTCCCCCTTGATCCCCTCGGAACCCCTCCCCCTTGATCCACTCGGAACCCCTCCCCCTTTATCCCCTCGGAACTCCTCCCCCTTGATCCTCTCTGTCCCCCTCCCCCTTGATCCTCTCTGTCCCCCTCCCCCTTGATCCTCTCTGTCCCCCTCCCCCATTGATCCCCTCCTTCCCCCTCCCCATTGATCCCCTCCTTTCCTCTTTCTCCTTGATCCCCTCGTTCCCCCTCGATCCCCTCCCCATTGATCCCCTCCTTTCCTCTTTCTCCTTGATCCCCTCGTTCCCCCTCGATCCCCTCGTTCCCCTCCCCCTTGATCCCCTCCCCATTGATCCCCTCATTCCCTCTTCCCCCTTGATCCCCTCATTCCCCCTTTCCCTCGTTCCCCCTGAATCCCCTAGTTCCCCCTCCCCTTCGATCCCCTCATTCCCCCTTCCACCGGATCCCCTCATTCCCCCTTCCACCGGATCCCCTTGTTCCCCCTTCCCCCCTTGATCCCCTCGTTCCCCCGTTCCCACGCCCCCGTTCCCACTTGCCCCTCAATCCCCTTGTTCCCTCTTCCCCCTCGTTCCCTCTTCCCCCTTCCCCGATCCCCTTGTTCCCCCTTCCCCCTTGATCCCCTCTTCCCCCTTCCTCCCTGGTTCCCCCTTCCCCGATCCCCTCGTTTCCCCCTTCCCCCCGATCCCCTCGTTCCCCCTTCCCCTGCTCCCCTCGTTCCCCCTTCCCCCTTGATCCCCTCTTCCCCCTTCCTCCCTGGTTCCCCCTTCCCCCTTGATTCCCTCGTTCCTCCTCCCCCTTGATCCCCTCGTTCCTCCTCCCCCTTGATCCCCTCGTTCCTCCTCCCCCTTGATCCCCTCGTTCCTCCTCCCCCTTGATCCCCTCATTCCTCCTCCCCCTTGATCCCCTCGTTCCCACGCCCCTCGTTCCCACGCCCCTCGTTCCCACGCCCCTCGTTCCCACGCCCCTCGTTCCCACGCCCCTCGTTGCCACTTGCCCCTCGATCCCCTTGTTCCCTCTTCCCCCACGTTCCCCTCGTCCCCCTTCCCCCTCGTCCACCTTCCCCCTCGTCCCCCTTCCCTCTCGTCCCCCTTCCCCCTCGTCCCCCTTCCCCCTTGTCCCCTTCCCCCTCGTCCCCCTTCCCCCTCGTCCCCCTTCCCCCTCGTCCCCTTCCCCCTCGTCCCCTTCCCCCTCGTCCCCTTCCCCCTCGTCCCCTTCCCCCTCGTCCCCTTCCCCCTCGTCCCCTTCCCCCTCGTCCCCCTTCCCCCTCGTCCCCCTTCCCCCTCGTCCCCCTTCCCCCTCGTCTCCCCTTCCCCCTCGTCTCCCCTTCCCCCTCGTCCCCCCTTCCCCCGCGTCCCCCTCCCCCTTGATCCCCTCATCCCCCCTCGATCCCCTCGTTCCCCTTCCCCCTCGATCCCCTCGTTCCCCTTCCCCCTCGATCCCCTCGTTCCCCTTCCCCCTCGATCCCCTCGTTCCCCTTCCCCCTCGATCCCATCGTTCTCCCTTTCCCCTCGTTCTCCCTTTCCCCTCGTTCTCCCTTTCCCCTCGTTCTCCCTTTCCCCTCGTTCTCCCTTTCCCCTCGTTCCCCGTTCCCACTTGCCCCTCAATCCCCTTGTTCCCCCCTCCCCCTCGCCCCCCCTCCCCCTCGCCCCCCCTCCCCTCGCCCCCCCTCCCCCTCGCCCCCCCTCCCCCTCGCCCCCCCTCCCCCTCGCCCCCCTCCCCCTCGTCCCCCCTCCCCCTCGTCCCCCCTCCCCCTCGTCCCCCCTCCCCCTCGTCCCCCCTCCCCCTCGTCCCCCCTCCCCCTCGTCCCCCCTCCCCCTCGTCCCTCCTCCCCCTCGTCCCTCCTCCCCCTGGTCCCCCCTCTCCCTCGTCCCCCCTCCCCCTCGTCCCCCCTCTCCCTCGTCCCCCCTCCCCCTCGTCCCCCCTCCCCCTCGTCCCCCCTCCCCCTCGTCCCCCTCCCCCTCGTCCCCCTCCCCCGCGTCCCCCCCGCGTCCCCCCCGCGTCCCCCTCCCCCGCGTCCCCCTCCCCCGCGTCCCCCTCCCCCGCGTCCCCCTCCCCCGCGTCCCCCTCCCCCGCGTCCCCTCATCCCCCCTCGATCCCCTCGTTCCCCCTCGATCCCATCGTTCTCCCTTCCCCCTCGTTCCCCTCGTTCTCCCTTTCCCCTCGTTCTCCCTTTCCCCTCGTTCTCCCTTTCCCCTCGTTCTCCCTTTCCCCTCGTTCTCCCTTTCCCCTCGTTCCCCGTTCCCACTTGCCCCTCAATCCCCGTGTTCCCGCTTCCCCCTCGTTCCCTCGTCCCCGTCCCCGATCCCCTTGTTCCCCCTTCCCCCTCGTTCCCTCTTCCCCTTCCCCGATCCCCTTGTTCCCCCTTCCCCCTTGATCCCCTCTTCCCCCTTCCTCCCTGGTTCCCCCTTCCCCGATCCCCTCGTTTCCCCCTTCCCCCCGATCCCCTCGTTCCCCCTTCCCCTGCTCCCCTCGTTCCCCCTTCCCCCTTGATCCCCTCTTCCCCCTTCCTCCCTGGTTCCCCCTTCCCCCTTGATTCCCTCGTTCCCCCTCACCCCTTGATCCCCTCGTTCCTCCTCAACCCTTGATCCCCTCGTTCCTCCTCCCCCTTGATCCCCTCGTTCCTCCTCCCCCTTGATCCCCTCGTTCCTCCTCCCCCTTGATCCCCTCGTTCCTCCTCCCCCTTGATCCCCTCGTTCCTCCTCCCCCTTGATCCCCTCGTTCCTCCTCCCCCTTGATCCCCTCGTTCCTCCTCCCCCTTGATCCCCTCGTTCCTCCTCCCCCTTGATCCCCTCGTTCCCACGCCCCTCGTTCCCACGCCCCTCGTTCCCACGCCCCTCGTTCCCACGCCCCTCGTTCCCACGCCCCTCGTTCCCACGCCCCTCGTTCCCACGCCCCTCGTTCCCCCGCCCCTCGTTCCCACGCCCCTCGTTGCCACTTGCCCCTCGATCCCCTTGTTCCCTCTTCCCCCACGTTCCCCTCGTCCCCCTTCCCCCTCGTCCCCCTTCCCCCTCGTCCCCCTTCCCCCTCGTCCCCCTTCCCCCTCGTCCCCCTTCCCCCTCGTCCCCCTTCCCCCTCGTCCCCCTTCCCCCTCGTCCCCCTTCCCCCTCGTCCCCTTCCCCCTCGTCCCCTTCCCCCTCGTCCCCCTTCCTCCTCGTCCCCCTTCCCCCTCGTCCCCTTCCCCCTCGTCCCCTTCCCCCTCGTCCCCCTTCCCCCTCGTCCCCCTTCCCCCTCGTCCCCCGTCCCCCTCGTCTCCCCTTCCCCCTCGTCTCCCCTTCCCCCTCGTCTCCCCTTCCCCCTCGTCCCCCCTTCCCCCGCGTCCCCCTCCCCCCTTGATCCCCTCATCCCCCCTCGATCCCCTCGTTCCCCTTCCCCCTCGATCCCCTCGTTCCCCTTCCCCCTCGATCCCCTCGTTCCCCTTCCCCCTCGATCCCATCGTTCTCCCTTTCCCCTCGTTCTCCCTTTCCCCTCGTTCTCCCTTTCCCCTCGTTCTCCCTTTCCCCTCGTTCTCCCTTTCCCCTCGTTCCCCGTTCCCACTTGCCCCTCAATCCCCTTGTTCCCCCCTCCCCCTCGCCCCCCCTCCCCCTCGCCCCCCCTCCCCCTCGCCCCCCCTCCACCTCGCCCCCCCTCCCCCTCGCCCCCCCTCCCCCTCGCCCCCCCTCCCCCTCGCCCCCCCTCCCCCTCGCCCCCCCTCCCCCTCGCCCCCCCTCCCCCTCGCCCCCCCTCCCCCTCGCCCCCCCTCCCCCTCGTCCCCCCTCCCCCTCGTCCCCCCTCCCCCTCGTCCCCCCTCCCCCTCGTCCCCCCTCCCCCTCGTCCCCCCTCCCCCGCGTCCCCCCCGCGTCCCCCTCCCCCGCGTCCCCCTCCCCCGCGTCCCCCTCCCCCGCGTCCCCTCGTCCCCCCTCGATCCCCTCGTTCCCCCTCGATCCCATCGTTCTCCCTTCCCCCTCGTTCCCCTCGTTCTCCCTTTCCCCTCGTTCTCCCTTTCCCCTCGTTCTCCCTTTCCCCTCGTTCTCCCTTTCCCCTCGTTCTCCCTTTCCCCTCGTTCCCCGTTCCCACTTGCCCCTCAATCCCCTTGTTCCCTCTTCCCCCTCGTTCCCTCTTCCCCTTCCCCGATCCCCTTGTTCCCCCTTCCCCCTCGTTCCCTCTTCCCCTTCCCCGATCCCCTTGTTCCCCCTTCCCCCTTGATCCCCTCTTCCCCCTTCCTCCCTGGTTCCCCCTTCCCCCTTGATCCCCTTGTTTCCCCCGATCCCCTCGTTTCCCCCTTCCCCGATCCCCTCGTTTCCCCCTTCCCCTGATCCCCTCGTTTCCCCCTTCCCCCGATCCCCTCGTTTCCCCCTTCCCCGATCCCCTCGTTTCCCCCTTCCCCCGATCCCCTCGTTTCCCCCTTCCCCCGATCCCCTCGTTTCCCCCTTCCCCCGATCCCCTCGTTTCCCCCTTCCCCCCGATCCCCTCGTTCCCCCTTCCCCTGCTCCCTTCGTTCCCCCTTCCCCCTTGATTCCCTCGTTCCCCCTCACCCCTTGATCCCCTCGTTCCTCCTCACCCCTTGATCCCCTCGTTCCTCCTCCCCCTCGTTCCCACGCCCCTCGTTCCCACGCCCCTCGTTCCCACGCCCCTCGTTCCCACGCCCCTCGTTCCCACGCCCCTCGTTCCCACGCCCCTCGTTCCCACGCCCCTCGTTCCCACGCCCCTCGTTGCCACTTGCCCCTCGATCCCCTCGTTCCCCTCGTCCCCCTCGTTCCCCTCGTCCCCCTTCCCCCTCGTCCCCCTTCCCCCTCGTCCCCCTTCCCCCTCGTCCCCCTTCCCCCTCGTCCCCCTTCCCCCTCGTCTCCCCCTTCCCCCTCGTCTCCCCCTTCCCCCTCGTCTCCCCCTTCCCCCTCGTCTCCCCCTTCCCCCTCGTCTCCCGTCTCCCCCTCGTCTCCCCCTCGTCTCCCCCTCGTCTCCCCCTCGTCTCCCCCTCGTCTCCCCCTCGTCTCCCCCTCGTCTCCCCCTCGTCTCCCCCTCTTCCCCCCATCCCCCTCGTCCCCCCCTCCCCCTCGTCCCCCCTTCCCCCTCGTCCCCCTCCCCCTCGATCCCCTCGTTCCCCTTCCCCCTCGATCCCATCGTTCTCCCTTTCCCCTCGTTCCCCTTCCCCCTCGTTCTCCCTTTCCCCTCGTTCTCCCTTTCCCCTCGTTCTCCCTTTCCCCTCGTTCTCCCTTTCCCCTCGTTCTCCCTTTCCCCTCGTTCTCCCTTTCCCCTCGTTCTCCCTTTCCCCTCGTTCTCCCTTTCCCCTCGTTGTCCCTTTCCCCTCGTTCCCCGTTCCCACTTGCCCCTCAATCCCCTTGTTCCCTCTTCCACCTCGTTCCCTCTTCCCCCTTCCCCGATCCCCTTGTTCCCCCTTCCCCCTTGATCCCCTCTTCCCCCTTGATCCCCTCTTCCCCCTTCCTCCCTGGTTCCCCCTTCCCCCTTGATCTCCTCGTTTCCCCCTTCCCCTTTGATCCCCTCGTTTCCCCCTTCCCCGATCCCCTCGTTTCCCCCTTCCCCTGCTCCCCTCGTTCCCCCTTCCCCCTTGATCCCCTCTTTCCCCTTCCTCCGTGGTTCCCCCTTCCCCCTTGATTCCCTCGTTCCCCCTCACCCCTTGATCCCCTTGATCCCCTCGTTCCTCCTCACCCCTTGATCCCCTCGTTCCTCCTCCCCCTTGATCCCCTCGTTCCTCCTCCCCCTTGATCCCCTCGTTCCCACGCCCCTCGTTCCCACGCCCCTCGTTCCCACGCCCCTCGTTCCCACGCCCCTCGTTCCCACGCCCCTCGTTCCCACGCCCCTCGTTGCCACTTGCCCCTCGATCCCCCTCGTTCCCCTCGTCCCCCTTCCCCCTCGTCCCCCTTCCCCCTCGTCCCCCTTCCCCCTCGTCCCCCTTCCCCCTCGTCCCCCCTTCCCCCTCGTCCCCCTTCCCCCTCGTCCCCCTTCCCCCTCGTCCCCCTTCCCCCTCGTCCCCTTCCCCCCTTCCCCCTCGTCCCCCTTCCCCCCTTCCCCCTCGTCCCCCTTCCCCCCTTCCCCCTCGTCCCCCTTCCCCCCTTCCCCCTCGATCCCCTCCTCCCCCCTTCCCCCTTGTTCCCCTTCCCCCTCGTTCCCCTCGTTCCCCTTCCCCCTCGATCCCCTCGTTCTCCCTTTCCCCTCGTTCTCCCTTTCCCCTCGTTCTCCCTTTCCCCTCGTTCTCCCTTTCCCCTCGTTCTCCCTTTCCCCTCGTTCTCCCTTTCCCCTCGTTCTCCCTTTCCCCTCGTTCTCCCTTTCCCCTCGTTCTCCCTTTCCCCTCGTTCTCCCTTTCCCCTCGTTCTCCCTTTCCCCTCGTTCTCCCTTTCCCCTCGTTCTCCCTTTCCCCTCGTTCTCCCTTTCCCCTCGTTCTCCCTTTCCCCTCGTTCTCCCTTTCCCCTCGTTCTCCCTTTCCCCTCGTTCCCCCTTCCCCCTTGATCCCCTCGTTCCCCCTTCCCCCTTGATCCCCTCGTTCCCCCTTCCCCCTTGATCCCCTCGTTCCCCCTTCCCCCTTGATCCCCTCGTTCCCCCTTCCCCCTTGATCCCCTCGTTCCCCCTTCCCCCGATCACCTCGTTCCCCCTTCCCCCGATCACCTCGTTCCCCCTTCCCCCGATCACCTCGTTCCCCCTCCCCGATCCCCTCGTTCCCCCTCCCCCCTCGATCCCCTCGTTCCCCCTCCCCCCTCGATCCCCTCGTTCCCCCTCCCCCCTCGATCCTCTCGTTCCCCCTCCCCCTCGATCCTCTCGTTCCCCCTCCCCCTCGATCCTCTCGTTCCCCCTCCCCCTCGATCCTCTCGTTCCCCCTCCCCTCTCGATCCCCTTGTACCCCCTCACCCCTCGATCCCCTCGTTCCCCCTCCCCCTCGATCCCCTCGTTCCCCCTCGATCCCCTCGTTCCCCCTCCCCCTCGATCCCCTCGTTCCCCCTTCCCCCTCGATCCCCTCGTTCCCCCTCCCCCCCTCGATCCCCTCGTTCCCCCTCCCCCCTCGATCCCCTCGTTCTCCCGTTCCCACGCCCCCCCGTTCCCACGCCCCCGTTCCCACTTGCCCCTCAATCCCCTTGTTCCCTCTTCCCCCTCGTTCCCTCTTGCCCCCTTCCCCGATCCCCTTGTTCCCCCCTTCCCCCTTGATCCCCTCGTTCCCCCTTCCCCCTTGATCCCCTCGTTCCCCCTTCCCCCTTGATCCCCTCGTTCCCCCTTCCCCCTTGATCCCCTCGTTCCCCCTTCCCCCTTGATCCCCTCGTTCCCCCTTCCCCCTTGATCCCCTCGTTCCCCCTTCCCCCTTGATCCCCTCGTTCCCCCTTCCCCCGATCACCTCGTTCCCCCTTCCCCCTTGATCCCCTCGTTCCCCCTTCCCCCTTGATCCCCTCGTTTCCCCCTTCCCCCGATCCCCTCGTTTCCCCCTTCCCCCGATCCCCTCGGTTCCCCCTTCCCCCGATCCCCTCCGTTCCCCCTTCCCCTTCTCCCCTCGTTCCCCCTTCCCCCTTGATCCCCACTTCCCCCTTCCTCCCTGGTTCCCCCTTCCCCCTTGATCCCCTCGTTTCCCCCTTTCCCCGATCCCCTCGTTTCCCCCTTCCCCCAGATCCCCTCGTTTCCCCCTTTCCCCGATCCCCTCGTTTTCCCCTTCCCCCGATCCCCTCGTTTCCCCCTTCCCCCCGATCCCCTCGTTTCCTCCTTCCCCCGATCCCCTCTTTTCCCCCTTCCCCCCGATCCCCTCTTTTCCCCCTTCCCCCGATCCCCTCTTTCCCCCTTCCCCCCGATCCCCTCTTTTCCCCTTCCCCTGATCCCCTCGGTTCCCCCTTCCCCCCGATCCCCTCGGTTCCCCCTTCCCCCGATCCCCTCGTTCCCCCTTCCCCCGATCCCCTCGTTTCCCCCTTCCCCCCGATCCCCTCGTTTCCCCCTTCCCCCGATCCCCTCGGTTCCCCCTTCCCCCGATCCCCTCGGTTCCCCCTTCCCCCCGATCCCCTCGGTTCCCCCTTCCCCCCCGATCCCCTCGGTTCCCCCTTCCCCCCCGATCCCCTCTGTTCCCCCTTCCCCCCCGATCCCCTCGGTTCCCCCTTCCCCCGTATCCCTTCTTTCCCCTTTCCCCCTTGATCCCCTCCTTCCTCTTCCCCTTTGATCTCCTCATTCCCTCTTCCCCTTCATCCCCTCATTCCCCTTTCCCTCGTTCCCCCTCGATCCATTAGTTCCCCCTCCCCCTTCGATGCCCTCATTCCCCCTCCCCCTTGATCCTCTTGTTCCCCCTTCCCCGGATCCCTTCGTCCCCCCTTCCTCCCTTGATCCCCTCTTTCCCACTGCTCCCCTTGATCCCCTCTTTCCCCCTTCCCCCTTTGATCCCCTCTTTCCCCCTCCCCCTTGATCCCCTGGTTCCCCATTCCCCCCTTGATCCCCTCATTCCCCATTCCCCCTTGATCCCCTCGTTCCCCCTCCCCCCTTGATCCCCCTCGTTCCCCCTTCCCCCACTTTATCCTCTCATTCCCCCTTGATCCCCTCTTTCCCCCTCCCCCTTGATCCCCTCTTTCCCCCTCCCCCTTGATCCCCTCGGTCCCCCTCCCCCTTGATCCCCTCGGTCCCACCTCCCCCTTGATCCCCTCGGTCCCACCTCCCCCTTGATCCCCTCGGTCCCCCTCCCCCTTGATCCCCTCGGTCCCCCTCCCCCTTGATCCCCTCGGTCCCCCTCCCCCTTGATCCCCTCGTTCCCCCTTACCCCATTGATCCCCTCGTTCCCTCTTACCCCATTGATCCCCTCGCTCCCCCTTACCACCATTGATCCCCTCGCTCTCCCTTACCACCATTGATCCCCTCGCTCCCCCTTACCACCATTGATCCCCTCGCTCCCCCTTACCCCATTGATCCCCATTCCCCCTTCCCCCATTGATCCCCTCATTCCCTCTTACCCCATTGATCCCCTGGCTCCCCCTTACCCCCATTGATCCCCTCGTTCCCCCTTACCCCCATTGATCCCCTCGTTCCCCCTTACCCCCATTGATCCCCTCGCTCCCCCTCCCCTTGATCCCCTCATTCCCCCTCCCCTTGATCCCCTCATTCCCCCTCCCCTTGATCCCCTCGTTCCCTCCCTTGATCCCCTCGTTCCCCCCCTTGATCTCCTCGTTCCCCCTCCGCCTTGATCCCCTCGGTCCCCCTCCCCCTTGATCCCGTCGTCCCCCTTGATCCCCTCGGAACCCCTCCCCCTTGATCCCCTCGGAACCCCTCCCCCTTGATCCCCTCGGAACCCCTCCCCCTTTATCCCCTCGGAACCCCTCCCCCTTTATCCCCTCGGAACCCCTCCCCCTTTATCCCCTCGGAACCCCTCCCCCTTTATCCCCTCGGAACCCCTCCCCCTTTATCCCCTCGGAACCCCTCCCCCTTGATCCCCTCGGAACCCCTCCCCCTTGATCCCCTCGGAACCCCTCCCCCTTGATCCTCTCTGTCCCCCTCCCCCTTGATCCTCTCTGTCCCCCTCCCCCTTGATCCTCTCTGTCCCCCTCCCCCATTGATCCCCTCCTTCTCCCTCCCCATTGATCCCCTCCTTTCCTCTTTCTCCTTGATCCCCTCGTTCCCCCTCGATCCCCTCGTTCCCCTCCCCCTTGATCCCCTCCCCATTGATCCCCTCATTCCCTCTTCCCCCTTGATCCCCTCATTCCCCCTTTCCCTCGTTCCCCCTCAATCCCCTAGTTCCCCCTCCCCTTCGATCCCCTCATTCCCCCTTCCACCGGATCCCCTTGTTCCCCCTTACCCCCATTGATCCCCTCATTCCCCCTTACCCCCATTGATCCCCTCACTCCCCCTCCCCTTGATCCCCTCATTCCCCCTCCCCTTGATCCCCTCATTCCCCCTCCCCTTGATCCCCTCATTCCCCCTCCCCTTGATCCCCTCATTCCCCCTCCCCCTTGATCCCCCCTCGTTTCCCCCCCTTGATCTCCTCGTTCCCCCTCCGCCTTGATCCCCTCAGTTCCCCTCCCCCTTGATCCCGTCGTCCCCCTTGATCCCCTCGGAACCCCTCCCCCTTGATCCACTCGGAACCCCTCCCCCTTGATCCCCTCGGAACCCCTCCCCCTTGATCCCCTCGGAACCCCTCCCCCTTGATCCACTCGGAACCCCTCCCCCTTTATCCCCTCGGAACTCCTCCCCCTTGATCCTCTCTGTCCCCCTCCCCCTTGATCCTCTCTGTCCCCCTCCCCCTTGATCCTCTCTGTCCCCCTCCCCCATTGATCCCCTCCTTCCCCCTCCCCATTGATCCCCTCCTTTCCTCTTTCTCCTTGATCCCCTCGTTCCCCCTCGATCCCCTCCCCATTGATCCCCTCCTTTCCTCTTTCTCCTTGATCCCCTCGTTCCCCCTCGATCCCCTCGTTCCCCTCCCCCTTGATCCCCTCCCCATTGATCCCCTCATTCCCTCTTCCCCCTTGATCCCCTCATTCCCCCTTTCCCTCGTTCCCCCTGAATCCCCTAGTTCCCCCTCCCCTTCGATCCCCTCATTCCCCCTTCCACCGGATCCCCTTGTTCCCCCTTCCCCCCTTGATCCCCTCGTTCCCCCTCCCCCCTCGATCCCCTCGTTCCCCCGTTCCCACGCCCCCGTTCCCACTTGCCCCTCAATCCCCTTGTTCCCTCTTCCCCCTCGTTCCCTCTTCCCCCTTCCCCGATCCCGTTGTTCCCCCTTCCCCCTTGATCCCCTCTTCCCCCTTCCTCCCTGGTTCCCCCTTCCCCGATCCCCTCGTTTCCCCCTTCCCCCCGATCCCCTCGTTCCCCCTTCCCCTGCTCCCCTCGTTCCCCCTTCCCCCTTGATCCCCTCTTCCCCCTTCCTCCCTGGTTCCCCCTTCCCCCTTGATTCCCTCGTTCCCCCTCACCCCTTGATCCCCTCGTTCCTCCTCAACCCTTGATCCCCTCGTTCCTCCTCCCCTTGATCCCCTCGTTCCTCCTCCCCTTGATCCCCTCGTTCCTCCTCCCCCTTGATCCCCTCGTTCCCACGCCCCTCGTTCCCACGCCCCTCGTTCCCACGCCCCTCGTTCCCACGCCCCTCGTTCCCACGCCCCTCGTTCCCACGCCCCTCGTTCCCACGCCCCTCGTTGCCACTTGCCCCTCGATCCCCTCGTTCCCCTCGTCCCCCTCGTTCCCCTCGTCCCCCTTCCCCCTCGTCCCCCTTCCCCCTTGTCCCCCTTCCCCCTCGTCCCCTTCCCCCTCGTCCCCTTCCCCCTCGTCCCCTTCCCCCTCGTCCCCTTCCCCCTCGTCCCCCTTCCCCCTCGTCCCCCTTCCCCCTCGTCCCCCTTCCCCCTCGTCTCCCCCTCGTCTCCCCTTCCCCCTCGTCCCCCCTTCCCCCTCGTCCCCTCGTCCCCCCTTCCCCCTCGTCCCCCCTTCCCCCTCGTCCCCCCTTCCCCCTCGTCCCCCCTTCCCCCGCGTCCCCCTCCCCCCTTGATCCCCTCATCCCCCCTCGATCCCCTCGTTCCCCTTCCCCCTCGATCCCCTCGTTCCCCTTCCCCCTCGATCCCCTCGTTCCCCTTCCCCCTCGATCCCCTCGTTCCCCTTCCCCCTCGATCCCATCGTTCTCCCTTTCCCCTCGTTCTCCCTTTCCCCTCGTTCTCCCTTTCCCCTCGTTCTCCCTTTCCCCTCGTTCCCCGTTCCCACTTGCCCCTCAATCCCCTTGTTCCACCCTCCCCCTCGTCCCCCCTCCCCCTCGTCCCCCCTCCCCCTCGTCCCCCCTCCCCCTCGTCCCCCCTCCCCCTCGTCCCCCCTCCCCCTCGTCCCCCCTCCCCCTCGTCCCCCTCCCCCTCGTCCCCCTCCCCCTCGTCCCCCTCCCCCTCGTCCCCCTCCCCCTCGTCCCCCTCCCCCTCGTCCCCCTCCCCCTCGTCCCCCTCCCCCTCGTCCCCCTCCCCCTCGTCCCCCTCCCCCTCGTCCCCCTCCCCCTCGTCCCCCTCCCCCTCGTCCCCCTCCCCCTCGTCCCCCCCCCCCGCGTCCCCCTCCCCCCTCGTCCCCTCGTTCCCCCCTCGATCCCCTCGTTCCCCCTCGATCCCATCGTTCTCCCTTCCCCCTCGTTCCCCTCGTTCTCCCTTTCCCCTCGTTCTCCCTTTCCCCTCGTTCCCCGTTCCCACTTGCCCCTCAATCCCCTTGTTCCCTCTTCCCCCTCGTTCCCTCTTCCCCTTCCCCGATCCCCTTGTTCCCCCTTCCCCCTCGTTCCCTCTTCCCCTTCCCCGATCCCCTTGTTCCCCCTTCCCCCTTGATCCCCTCTTCCCCCTTCCTCCCTGGTTCCCCCTTCCCCCTTGATCCCCTTGTTTCCCCCGATCCCCTCGTTTCCCCCTTCTCCGATCCCCTCGTTTCCCCCTTCCCCCGATCCCCTCGTTTCCCCCTTCCCCCGATCCCCTCGTTTCCCCCGATCCCCTCGTCCCCGTCCCCCTCCCCCTCGTCCCCCCTCGATCCCCTCGTTCCCCTTCCCCCTCGATCCCCTCGTTCCCCTTCCCCCTCGATCCCATCGTTCTCCCTTCCCCCTCGATCCCCTCGTTCTCCCTTTCCCCTCGTTCTCCCTTCCCCTCGTTCTCCCTTTCCCCTCGTTCCCCGTTCCCACTTGCCCCTCAATCCCCTTGTTCCCCCTCCCCCTCGTCCCTCGTCCCCCTCCCCCTCGTCCCCCTCCCCCTCGTCCCCCTCCCCCTCGTCCCCCTCCCCCTCGTCCCCCTCCCCCTCGTCCCCCTCCCCCTCGTCCCCCTCCCCCTCGTCCCCCCTTCCCCCTCGATCCCCTCGTTCCCCTTCCCCCTCGATCCCATCGTTCTCCCTTTCCCCTCGTTCCCCTTCCCCCTCGATCCCCTCGTTCTCCCTTTCCCCTCGTTCTCCCTTTCCCCTCGTTCTCCCTTTCCCCTCGTTCTCCCTTTCCCCTCGTTCTCCCTTTCCCCTCGTTCTCCCTTTCCCCTCGTTGTCCCTTTCCCCTCGTTCCCCGTTCCCACTTGCCCCTCAATCCCCTTGTTCCCTCTTCCACCTCGTTCCCTCTTCCCCCTTCCCCCTTGATCCCCTCTTCCCCCTTGATCCCCTCTTCCCCCTTCCTCCCTGGTTCCCCCTTCCCCCTTGATCCCTTCGTTTCCCCCTTCCCCCTTGATCCCCTCGTTCCCACGCCCCTCGTTCCCACGCCCCTCGTTCCCACGCCCCTCGTTCCCACGCCCCTCGTTCCCACGCCCCTCGTTCCCACGCCCCTCGTTGCCACTTGCCCCTCGATCCCCTTGTTCCCTCTTCCCCCACGTTCCCCTCGTCCCCCTTCCCCCTCGTCCACCTTCCCCTTCGTCCCCCTTCCCCCTCGTCCCCCTTCCCCCTCGTCCCCCTTCCCCCTCGTCCCCCTTCCCCCTCGTCCCCCTTCCCCCTCGTCCCCTTCCCCCTCGTCCCCTTCCCCCTCGTCCCCTTCCCCCTCGTCCCCCTTCCCCCTCGTCCCCCTTCCCCCTCGTCCCCCTTCCCCCTCGTCCCCCTTCCCCCTCGTCTCCCCCTCGTCTCCCCTTCCCCCCGTCTCCCCTTCCCCCTCGTCCCCCCTTCCCCCTCGTCCCCCCTTCCCCCTCGATCCCATCGTTCTCCCTTTCCCCTCGTTCTCCCTTTCCCCTCGTTCCCCGTTCCCACTTGCCCCTCAATCCCCTTGTTCCCCCCTCCCCCTCGTCCCCCCTCCCCCTCGTCCCCCCTCCCCCTCGTCCCCCCTCCCCCGCGTCCCCCCTCCCCCGCGTCCCCCTCCCCCGCGTCCCCCTCCCCCTCCCCCGCGTCCCCCTCCCCCGCGTCCCCTCATCCCCCCTCGATCCCCTCGTTCCCCTTCCCCCTCGATCCCATCGTTCTCCCTTCCCCCTCGTTCCCCTCGTTCTCCCTTTCCCCTCGTTCTCCCTTTCCCCTCGTTCCCCGTTCCCACTTGCCCCTCAATCCCCTTGTTCCCTCTTCCCCCTCGTTCCCTCTTCCCCTTCCCCGATCCCCTCGTTCCCCCTTCCCCCTCGTTCCCTCTTCCCCTTCCCCGATCCCCTTGTTCCCCCTTCCCCCTTGATCCCCTCTTCCCCCTTCCTCCCTGGTTCCCCCTTCCCCCTTGATCCCCTCGTTTCCCCCTTCCCCGATCCCCTCGTTTCCCCCTTCCCCGATCCCCTCGTTTCCCCCTTCCCCAGATCCCCTCGTTTCCCCCTTCCCCCCGATCCCCTCGTTCCCCCTTCCCCTGCTCCCTTCGTTCCCCCTTCCCCCTTGATTCCCTCGTTCCCCCTCACCCCTTGATCCCCTCGTTCCCCCTCACCCCTTGATCCCCTCGTTCCTCCTCCCCCTTGATCCCCTCGTTCCTCCTCCCCCTTGATCCCCTCGTTCCCACGCCCCTCGTTCCCACGCCCCTCGTTCCCACGCCCCTCGTTCCCACGCCCCTCGTTGCCACTTGCCCCTCGATCCCCTTGTTCCCTCTTCCCCCTTCCCCCTCGTCCCCCTTCCCCCTCGTCCCCCGTCCCCCTCGTCCCCCTTCCCCCTCGTCCCCCTTCCCCCTCGTCTCCCCCTTCCCCCTCGTCTCCCCCTTCCCCCTCGTCTCCCCCTTCCCCCTCGTCTCCCCCTTCCCCCTCGTCTCCCCCTCGTCTCCCCCTCGTCTCCCCCTCGTCTCCCCCTCGTCTCCCCCTCGTCCCCCCTTCCCCCTCGTCCCCCCTTCCCCCTCGTCTCCCCCTCGTCCCCCCTTCCCCCTCGTCCCCCCTTCCCCCTCGTCCCCCCTTCCCCCTCGTCCCCCCTTCCCCCTCGTCCCCCCTTCCCCCTCGTCCCCCCTTCCCCCTCGTCCCCCTTCCCCCTCGTCCCCCCTTCCCCCTCGTTCCCCTTCCCCCTCGATCCCCTCGTTCCCCTTCCCCCTCGATCCCATCGTTCTCCCTTCCCCCTCGATCCCCTCGTTCTTCCTTTCCCTTCGTTCTCCCTTCCCCTCGTTCTCCCTTTCCCCTCGTTCCCCGTTCCCACTTGCCCCTCAATCCCCTTGTTCCCCCTCCCCCTCGTCCCTCGTCCCCCTCCCCCTCGTCCCCCTCCCCCTCGTCCCCCTCCCCCTCGTCCCCCTCCCCCTCGTCCCCCTCCCCCTCGTCCCCCTCCCCCTCGTCCCCCCTTCCCCCTCGATCCCCTCGTTCCCCTTCCCCCTCGATCCCATCGTTCTCCCTTTCCCCTCGTTCCCCTTCCCCCTCGATCCCCTCGTTCTCCCTTTACCCTCGTTCTCCCTTTCCCCTCGTTCTCCCTTTCCCCTCGTTCTCCCTTTCCCCTCGTTCTCCCTTTCCCCTCGTTCTCCCTTTCCCCTCGTTCTCCCTTTCCCCTCGTTCTCCCTTTCCCCTCGTTCTCCCTTTCCCCTCGTTGTCCCTTTCCCCTCGTTCCCCGTTCCCACTTGCCCCTCAATCCCCTTGTTCCCTCTTCCACCTCGTTCCCTCTTCCCCCTTCCCCGATCCCCTTGTTCCCCCTTCCCCCTTGATCCCCTCTTCCCCCTTGATCCCCTCTTCCCCCTTGATCCCCTCTTCCCCCTTCCTCCCTGGTTCCCCCTTCCCCCTTGATCCCTTCGTTTCCCCCTTCCCCCTTGATCCCCTCGTTCCCACGCCCCTCGTTCCCACGCCCCTCGTTCCCACGCCCCTCGTTCCCACGCCCCTCGTTCCCACGCCCCTCGTTCCCACGCCCCTCGTTGCCACTTGCCCCTCGATCCCCTTGTTCCCTCTTCCCCCACGTTCCCCTCGTCCCCCTTCCCCCTCGTCCACCTTCCCCTTCGTCCCCCTTCCCTCTCGTCCCCCTTCCCCCTCGTCCCCCTTCCCCCTCGTCCCCCTTCCCCCTCGTCCCCTTCCCCCTCGTCCCCTTCCCCCTCGTCCCCTTCCCCCTCGTCCCCCTTCCCCCTCGTCCCCCTTCCCCCTCGTCCCCCTTCCCCCTCGTCCCCCTTCCCCCTCGTCTCCCCCTCGTCTCCCCTTCCCCCTCGTCCCCCCTTCCCCCTCGTCCCCCCTTCCCCCTCGATCCCATCGTTCTCCCTTTCCCCTCGTTCTCCCTTTCCCCTCGTTCTCCCTTTCCCCTCGTTCCCCGTTCCCACTTGCCCCTCAATCCCCTTGTTCCCCCCTCCCCCTCGTCCCCCCTCCCCCTCGTCCCCCCTCCCCCTCGTCCCCCCTCCCCCTCGTCCCCCCTCCCCCTCGTCCCCCTCCCCCTCGTCCCCCTCCCCCGCGTCCCCCTCCCCCGCGTCCCCCTCCCCCTCGTCCCCCTTCCCCCTCGTCTCCCCCTTCCCCCTCGTCTCCCCCTTCCCCCTCGTCTCCCCCTTCCCCCTCGTCTCCCCCTTCCCCCTCGTCTCCCCCTTCCCCCTCGTCTCCCCCTTCCCCCTCGTCTCCCCCTTCCCCCTCGTCTCCCCCTTCCCCCTCGTCTCCCCCTCGTCTCCCCCTCGTCTCCCCCTCGTCTCCCCCTCGTCTCCCCCTCGTCTCCCCCTCGTCTCCCCCTCGTCTCCCCCTCGTCTCCCCCTCGTCTCCCCCCTTCCCCCTCGTCCCCCCTTCCCCCTCGTCCCCCCTTCCCCCTCGTCCCCCCTTGCCCCTCGTCCCCCCTTGCCCCTCGTCCCCCTCCCCCTCGTCCCCCTCCCCCTCGTCCCCCTCCCCCTCGTCCCCCTCCCCCTCGTCCCCCTCCCCCTCGTCCCCCTCCCCCTCGTCCCCCTCCCCCTCGTCCCCCTCCCCCTCGTCCCCCTCCCCCTCGTCCCCCTCCCCCGCGTCCCCCTCCCCCGCGTCCCCCACCCCCTCGTCCCCCCTTCCCCCTCGTCCCCCCTTCCCCCTCATCCCCCCTCGATCCCCTCGTTCCCCTTCCCCCTCGATCCCCTCGTTCCCCTTCCCCCTCGATCCCATCGTTCTCCCTTCCCCCTCGATCCCCTCGTTCTTCCTTTCCCCTCGTTCTTCCTTTCCCCTCGTTCTCCCTTCCCCTCGTTCTCCCTTCCCCTCGTTCTCCCTTTCCCCTCGTTCTCCCTTTCCCCTCGTTCTCCCTTTCCCCTCGTTCTCCCTTTCCCCTCGTTCTCCCTTTCCCCTCGTTCTCCCTTTCCCCTCGTTCCCCGTTCCCACTTGCCCCTCAATCCCCTTGTTCCCCCCTCCCCCTCGTCCCCCCTCCCCCTCGTCCCCCCTCCCCCTCGTCCCCCCTCCCCCTCGTCCCCCCTCCCCCTCGTCCCCCCTCCCCCTCGTCCCCCTCCCCCTCGTCACCCTCCCCCTCGTCCCCCTCCCCCTCGTCACCCTCCCCCTCGTCACCCTCCCCCTCGTCCCCCTCCCCCTCGTCCCCCTCCCCCTCGTCCCCCTCCCCCTCGTCCCCCTTCCCCCTCGATCCCCTCGTTCCCCTTCCCCCTCGATCCCATCGTTCTCCCTTTCCCCTCGTTCCCCTTCCCCCTCGTTCTCCCTTTCCCCTCGTTCTCCCTTTCCCCTCGTTCTCCCTTTCCCCTCGTTCTCCCTTTCCCCTCGTTCTCCCTTTCCCCTCGTTCTCCCTTTCCCCTCGTTGTCCCTTTCCCCTCGTTCCCCGTTCCCACTTGCCCCTCAATCCCCTTGTTCCCTCTTCCACCTCGTTCCCTCTTCCCCCTTCCCCGATCCCCTTGTTCCCCCTTCCCCCTTGATCCCCTCTTCCCCCTTGATCCCCTCTTCCCCCTTCCTCCCTGGTTCCCCCTTCCCCCTTGATCCCCTCGTTTCCCCCTTCCCCCTTGATCCCCTCGTTTCCCCCTTCCCCGATCCCCTCGTTTCCCCCTTCCCTTGCTCCCCTCGTTCCCCCTTCCCCCTTGATCCCCTCTTTCCCCTTCCTCCGTGGTTCCCCCTTCCCCCTTGATTCCCTCGTTCCCCCTCACCCCTTGATCCCCTCGTTCCTCCTCACTCCTTGATCCCCTCGTTCCTCCTCCCCCTTGATCCCCTCGTTCCTCCTCCCCCTTGATCCCCTCGTTCCTCCTCCCCCTTGATCCCTTCGTTCCCACGCCCCTCGTTCCCACGCCCCTCGTTCCCACGCCCCTCGTTCCCACGCCCCTCGTTGCCACTTGCCCCTCGATCCCCTCGATCCCCCTCGTTCCCCTCGTCCCCCTTCCCCCTCGTCCCCCTTCCCCCTCGTCCCCCTTCCCCCTCGTCCCCCTTCCCCCTCGTCCCCCTTCCCCCTCGTCCCCCTTCCCCCTCGTCCCCCTTCCCCCTCGTCCCCCTTCCCCCTCGTCCCCCCTCCCCCTCGTCCCCCTTCCCCCTCGTCCCCCTTCCCCCTCGTCCCCCTTCCCCCTCGTCCCCCCTTCCCCCTCGTCCCCCCTTCCCCCTCGTCCCCCCTTCCCCCTCGTCCCCCTTCCCCCTCGTCCCCCTTCCCCCTCGTCCCCCTTCCCCCTCGTCCCCCCTCCCCCTCGTCCCCTTCCCCCTCGTCCCCTTCCCCCCTTCCCCCTCGTCCCCTTCCCCCCTTCCCCCTCGTCCCCTTCCCCCCTTCCCCCTCGTCCCCTTCCCCCCTTCCCCCTCGTCCCCCTTCCCCCCTTCCCCCTCGATCCCCTCCTCCCCCCTTCCCCCTCGATCCCCTCGTTCCCCTCCCCCCTCGATCCCCTCGTTCCCCTCCCCCCTCGATCCCCTCGTTCCCCTCCCCCCTCGATCCCCTCGTTCCCCTCCCCCCTCGATCCCCTCGTTCCCCTCCCCCCTCGATCCCCTCGTTCCCCTTCCCCCTCGATCCCCTCGTTCCCCTTCCCCCTCGATCCCCTCGTTCTCCCGATCCCCTCGTTCTCCCGATCCCCTCGTTCTCCCGATCCCCTCGTTCCCCCGATCCCCTCGTTCCCCCGATCCCCTCGTTCCCCCGATCCCCTCGTTCCCCCTTTCCCCTCGTTCCCCCTTTCCCCTCGTTCCCCCTTTCCCCTCGTTCCCCTTCCCCCTCGATCCCCTCGTTCTCCCTTTCCCCTCGTTCTCCCTTCCCCTCGTTCTCCCTTTCCCCTCGTTCTCCCTTTCCCCTCGTTCTCCCTTTCCCCTCGTTCTCCCTTTCCCCTCGTTCTCCCTTTCCCCTCGTTCTCCCTTTCCCCTCGTTCCCCGTTCCTCCCTGGTTCCCCCTTCCCCCTTGATCCCCTGGTTCCCCCTTCCCCCTTGATCCCCTCGTTCCCCCTTCCCCCTTGATCCCCTCGTTCCCCCTTCCCCCTTGATCCCCTCGTTCCCCCTTCCCCCGATCACCTCGTTCCCCCTTCCCCCGATCACCTCGTTCCCCCTCCCCGATCCCCTCGTTCCCCCTCCCCCCTCGATCCCCTCGTTCCCCCTCCCCCCTCGATCCCCTCGTTCCCCCTCCCCCCTCGATCCTCTCGTTCCCCCTCCCCCTCGATCCTCTCGTTCCCCCTCCCCCTCGATCCTCTCGTTCCCCCTCCCCTCTCGATCCCCTGTACCCCCTCACCCCTCGTTCCCCCTCCCCCTCGATCCCCTCGTTCCCCCTCCCCCCTCGATCCCCTCGTTCCCCCTCCCCCCTCGATCCCCTCGTTCCCCCTTCCCCCTCGATCCCCTCGTTCCCCCTCCCCCCTCGATCCCCTCGTTCCCCCTCCCCCCTCGATCCCCTCGTTCTCCCGTTCCCACGCCCCCCCGTTCCCACGCCCCCGTTCCCACTTGCCCCTCAATCCCCTTGTTCCCTCTTCCCCCTCGTTCCCTCTTGCCCCCTTCCCCGATCCCCTTGTTCCCCCCTTCCCCCTTGATCCCCTCGTTCCCCCTTCCCCCTTGATCCCCTCGTTCCCCCTTCCCCCTTGATCCCCTCGTTCCCCCTTCCCCCTTGATCCCCTCGTTCCCCCTTCCCCCTTGATCCCCTCGTTTCCCCCTTCCCCCCGATCCCCTCGTTTCCCCCTTCCCCCGATCCCCTCGGTTCCCCCTTCCCCCGATCCCCTCCGTTCCCCCTTCCCCTTCTCCCCTCATTCCCCCTTCCCCCTTGATCCCCTCTTCCCCCTTCCTCCCTGGTTCCCCCTTCCCCCTTGATCCCCTCGTTTCCCCCTTTCCCCGATCCCCTCGTTTCCCCCTTTCCCCGATCCCCTCGTTTCCCCCTTCCCCCGATCCCCTCGTTTCCCCCTTCCCCCGATCCCCTCATTTCCCCCTTCCCCGATCCCCTTGTTCCCCCTTCCCCTGCTCCCATCGTTCCCCCTTCCCCCTTGATCCCCTCTTCCCCCTTCCTCCCTGGTTCCCCATTCCCCCTTCCTCCCTGGTTCCCCCTTCCCCCGATCCCCTCGTTTCCCCCTTCCCCCAGATCCCCTCGTTTCCCCCTTCCCCCTTTCCCCGATCCCCTCGTTTTCCCCTTCCCCCGATCCCCTCGTTTTCCCCTTCCCCCGATCCCCTCGTTTCCCCCTTCCCCCCGATCCCCTCGTTTCCTCCTTCCCCCGATCCCCTCTTTTCCCCCTTCCCCCGATCCCCTCTTTTCCCCTTCCCCCCGATCCCCTCTTTTCCCCCTTCCCCCGATCCCCTCTTTTCCCCCTTCCCCCCGATCCCCTCTTTTCCCCTTCCCCTGATCCCCTCGGTTCCCCCTTCCCCCCGATCCCCTGGGTTCCCCCTTCCCCCGATCCCCTCGTTCCCCCTTCCCCCGATCCCCTCGCTTCCCCCGATCCCCTCGGTTCCCCCTTCCCCCCGATCCCCTCGGTTCCCCCTTCCCCCCGATCCCCTCGGTTCCCCCGTCCCCCCCGATCCCCTCGGTTCCCCCTTCCCCCCCGATCCCCTCGGTTCCCCCTTCCCCCCGATCCCCTCGGTTCCCCCTTCCTCCGATCCCCTCGTTCCCCCTTCCTCCGATCCCCTCGTTTCCTCCTTCCCCCGATCCCCTCGTTTCCCCCTTCCCCCCGATCCCCTCGGTTCCCCCTTCCCCCCGATCCCCTCGTTTCCCCCTTCACCCCGATCCCCTCGTTTCCCCCTTCACCCCGATCCCCTCGGTTCCCCCTTCCTCCGATCCCCTCGTTCCCCCTTCCTCCGATTCCCTCGTTCCCCCTTCCTCCGATCCCCTCGTTCTCCCTTCCCCCCTGATCCTGTTCCACCTTCCCCCCTGATCCCGTTCCCCCTTCCCCCCTGATCCCGTTCCCCCTTCCCCCCTGATCCCGTTCCACCTTCCCCCCTGATCCCGTTCCCCCTTCCCCCCTGATCCTGTTCCACCTTCCCCCCTGATCCCGTTCCCCTTTCCCCCCTGATCCCGTTCCCCCTCCCCACCGATCCCCTCGTTCCCCCTCCCCCGTCCCCTCGTTCCCCCTTCCCCTCGCCCCCCCGATCCCCTCGCCCCCGCCGATTCCCCCGTTCCCCCCTGATCCCCTCGTTCCCCTTCCCCTGTCCTCTATCTCGGCCCCCTCTCAGCCCCCTCCAGCCCTGTTCCCCCCTCGATCCCCTCCCCTCGATCTCGGGCCCCGTCCCCCCCGCCCTCTAACTCGGACCCCCCCCCTTGATCCCCTCGGCCCCCTTTCCCCTGGACCCCCTCCCCGCCGATCACTGCTCTCTGCTGTCTCCCAGGTGCTGTGACAAGAGGCTGTGGACCCGCATTGACCTGAGCCGGTGCATATCCATCACCCCGCTGGCCCTGAGTGGCATCACCCGGCGACTCCCCGTCAGCCTCGACCTGAGCTGGAGTAACATCAGCCGAAAGCAGCTGACCTGGCTTATCAACAGGCTGCCCGGTCCGTACCCACGGGGGAGACGGGTCAGTGGGGGGAGACGGTGCCCGGGAGGGGGTGGGAGCGGGGCGCGGGGAGCGGGGAAGGGGGAGGGTGGTCACGTCAGCCGCTACTGGGCCCGGCCGCGGGCTGTACGGTTCATGCCCGGGGAGGGGGCGCAGAGAGGGGTCAGATATTTCACCTGGACAGAGCAAGATGGGGGAAAGAAGAGTCGAGACGGGCAGGGGAGAGACGGGGTGAGGTGGCCGAGAGAGAGAGACGGGTAGAGGGGTGGAGAGAGACGGGTAGAGGGGTGGGGAGAGAGACGGGTAGAGGGGTGGGGAGAGAGAGACGGGTAGAGGGGTGGGGAGAGAGACGGGTAGAGGGGTGGAGAGAGAGACGGGTAGAGGGTTGGGGAGAGAGAGACGGGTAGAGGGGTGGGGAGAGAGAGACGGGTAGAGGGGTGGGGAGAGAGAGACGGGTAGAGGGGTGGAGAGAGAGACGGGTAGAGGGGTGGGGAGAGAGACGGGTAGAGGGGTGGAGAGAGAGAGATGGGTAGAGGGGTGGGGACAGAGAGACGGGTAGAGGGGTGGGGAGAGAGACGGGGAGAGGGGTGGGGAGAGAGAGACGGGTAGAGGGGTGGGGAGAGAGAGACGGGTAGAGGGGTGGGGAGAGACGGGTAGAGGGGTGGGGAGAGACGGGTAGAGGGGTGGGGAGAGAGAGACGGGTAGAGGGGTGGAGAGAGAGACGGGTAGAGGGGTGGGGAGAGAGACGGGTAGAGGGGTGGAGAGAGAGAGATGGGTAGGGGGTGGGGAGAGAGACGGGTAGAGGGGTGGGGAGAGAGATGGGTAGAGGGGTGGGGAGAGAGAGACGGGTAGAGGGGTGGGGAGAGAGAGACGGGTAGGGGGGTGGAGAGAGAGACGGGTAGAGGGGTGGGGAGAGAGACGGGTAGAGGGGTGGGGAGAGAGACGGGTAGAGGGGTGGGGAGAGAGAGACGGGTAGAGGGGTGGGGAGAGAGAGATGGGTAGGGGGCTGGGGAGAGAGACGGGTAGAGGGGTGGGGAGAGAGAGACGGGTAGAGGGGTGGGGAGAGAGAGACGGGTAGAGGGGTGGGGAGAGAGACGGGTAGAGGGGAGAGAGAGAGAGACGAGTAGAGGGGTGGAGAGAGAGACGGGTAGAGGGGTGGGGAGAGAGAGATGGGTAGAGGGGTGGGGAGAGAGACGGGCTGTGGGATGGGGAGAGAGACAGGTAGAGGGGTGGGGAGAGAGAGACGGGTAGAGGAGTAGAGACAGAGGGAGATGGGCTGTGGGGTGGGGGGGAACAGAGAGACGGGTTGAGGGGTGGGGAGAGAGAGACGGGCTGTGGGATGGGGAGAGAGACGGGTAGAGGGGTTGGGAGAGACGGGTAGAGGGGTAGAGACAGGGAGATGGGTTGTGGGGTGGAGAGAGAGATGGGTAGAGGGGTGGGGAGAGAGACAGGTAGAGGGGTTGGGAGAGAGATGGGTAGAGGGGTGGAGAGAGAGATGGGTAGAGGGGTGGGGAGAGAGAGACGGGTAGAGGGGTTGGGAGAGAGATGGGTAGAGGGGTGGAGAGAGAGATGGGTAGAGGGGTGGGGAGAGGGAGATGGGCTGTGGGATGGGGAGAGAGACAGGTAGAGGGGTTGGGAGAGAGATGGGTAGAGGGGTGGAGAGAGAGATGGGTAGAGGGGTGGGGAGAGAGAGACGGGCTGTGGGATGGGGAGAGAGACAGGTAGAGGGGTGGGGAGAGAGAGACGGGTAGAGGAGTAGAGACAGAGGGAGATGGGCTGTGGGGTGGGGGGGGAACAGAGAGACGGGTAGAGGGAGCAGAAAGAGGAGGAACTGACGGACGAGGGGTTGGAGAGAAGGAGAAGGTGAGGCGATGGGGATTAGCGAGGAGAGCTGGGGTGCAGGAGTGATGGAGAGGCGGGCGTTAGAGGGAGAGATGGAGCAGGGGTGTCCAACAAGAGAGACGGGACGGAGAAGCTGGTGTGAGGGGGTGGGGGGTGGTTCGAGGGTAAGAAGGGGCAAGGGGGAGAGGGTGGGGCAGGGTAAGGCGAGGGAGGTGGGCGTTGGAGCGGTGTTCCCTGTGAGGTGTGCACGCACACATCTTTCGCTACGATCACGCGGCGGAATTTAACCCGCTCAGGGACGGTCGAGCTCTCTCCCACCCCCACCGCCCTGGCACGTTAACTGTGTTCCTCCATCGTGTGCGATCACATTTGCTTTTCCGGTGTCTGATGCCGATGGTGTTGACAACGTGGGGTTTGTGACGAATTGCCTGTGAACTTTACAGCTGACTTCTGTGTGTGTGCGCGTGCAAACTGGAGGGAAATTTGGGCGCAGGGCAGACAGAGGGGTGCGGTGAGGGTGACAGAGATGAAGAAGGGCGGGGTGGGACGAGATTTGGGGGTGGAGAGACATGAGGGAGGGAGGCAAGGGGGCACGAGACGGAGGGTCCTCGAGAGAGAGGGAATGGGAGAGAGATGGCTCGAGAGTGTGAGAAATGTCAGGAATTGTCAGGGAGAGAGACACAGGGTCGAGGGAGGAGAGAAGAGGTGAGGGGGTCAGGAATTGTCAGGGAGAGACACGGGGTCGAGGGAGGAGAGAGGAGGTGAGGTCGGGAATTGTCAGGGAGAGAGACATGGGGTCGAGGGAGGAGAGAGGAGGTGAGGGGGTCAGGAATTGTCAGGGAGAGACACGAGGTCGAGGGAGGAGAGAGGAGGTGAGGGGGTCAGGAATTGTCAGGGAGAGACACGGGGTCGAGGGAGGAGAGAAGAGGTGAGGGGGTCAGGAATTGTCAGGGAGAGAGACACGGGATCGAGGGAGGAGAGAGGAGGTGAGGGGGTCAGGAATTGTCAGGGAGAGACACGGGGTTGAGGGAGGAGAGAAGAGGTGAGGGGGTCAGGAATTGTCAGGGAGAGACACGAGGTCGAGGGAGGAGAGAGGAGGTGAGGGGGTCGGGAATTGTCAGGGAGAGGGACACGGGGTCGAGGGAGGAGAGAGGAGGTGAGGGGGTCGGGAATTGTCGGAGAGACGGGGTCGAGGGAGGGGAGAGGAGGTGAGGGGGTCGGGAATTGTCAGGGAGAGGGACACGGGGTCGAGGGAGGAGAGAGGAGGTGAGGGGGTCGGGAATTGTCGGAGAGACGGGGTCGAGGGAGGGGAGAGGAGGTGAGGGGGTCGGGAATTGTCAGGGAGAGAGACACGGGGTCGAGGGAGGAGAGAGGAGGTGAGGGGGTCAGGAATTGTTAGGGAGAGACGGGGTCGAGGGAGGAGAGAGGAGGTGAGGGGGTCGGGAATTGTCAGGGAGAGACGGGGTCGAGGGAGGAGAGAGGAGGTGAGGGGGTCGGGAATTGTCAAGGAGAGAGACACAGGGTCGAGGGAGGAGAGAGGAGGTGAGGGGGGTCGGGAATTGTCAGGGAGAGAGACACGGGGTCGAGGGAGGGGGTGAGGGGGGTTGGGAATTGTCAGGGAGAGAGACACGGGGTCGAGGGAGGAGAGAGGAGGTGAGGGGGTCGGGAATTGTCGGAGAGACGGGGTCGAGGGAGGGGAGAGGAGGTGAGGGGGTCGGGAATTGTCAGGGAGAGGGACACGGGGTCGAGGGAGGAGAGAGGGGGTGAGGTCAGGATTTGTCAGGGAGACATGGGGTTGAGGGAGGAGAGAGGAGGTGAGGGGGTCGGGAATTGTCAGGGAGAGAGACACGGGGTCGAGGGAGGAGAGAGGAGGTGAGGGGGTCAGGAATTGTTAGGGAGAGACGGGGTCGAGGGAGGAGAGAGGAGGTGAGGGGGTCGGGAATTGTCAGGGAGAGACGGGGTCGAGGGAGGAGAGAGGAGGTGAGGGGGTCGGGAATTGTCAAGGAGAGAGACACGGGGTCGAGGGAGGAGAGAGGAGGTGAGGGGGGTCGGGAATTGTCAGGGAGAGAGACACGGGATCGAGGGAGGAGAGAGGTGGTGAGGGGGTCAGGAATTCTCAGGGAGAGAGACACAGGGTCGAGGGAGGAGAGAGGAGGTGAGGAGGTCGGGAATTGTCAGGGAGAGACACGAGGTCGAAGGGAAGAGAGAGGAGATGAGGGGGTCAGGAATTGTCAGGGAGAGAGACATGGGGTCGAGAGAGGAGGTGAGGGTGTCAGGAATTGTCAGGGAGAGAGACACGGGGTCGAGAGAGGAGGTGAGGGGGTCAGGAATTGTCAGGGAGAGAGACACGGGGTCGAGGGAGGAGAAGGGGTGAGGAGGTCGGGAATTGTCAGGGAGACACGGAGTCGAGGGAGAGCGAGAGGGGGTAAGGGGGTCAGGAATTGTCAGGGAGAGAGACACGGGGTCGAGGGAGGAGAAGGGGTGAGGGGGTCAGGAATTGTCAGGGAGAGAGACACGGGGTCGAGGGAGGAGAGAGGAGGTGAGGGGGTCGGGAATTGTCAGGGAGAGGGACACGGGGTCGAGGGAGGAGAGAGGAGGTGAGGGGGTTGGGAATTGTCAGGGAGAGAGACACGGGGTCGAGGGAGGAGAGAGGAGGTGAGGGGGTCGGGAATTGTCAGGGAGAGAGACGGAGTCGAGGGAGGAGAGAGGAGGTGAGGGGGTCAGGAATTGTCAGGGAGAGAGACATGGGGTCGAGGGAGGAGAGAGGAGGTGAGGTCAGGGTTTGTCCGCAAGACACGGAGTCGAGGGAGGAGAGAGGAGGTGAGGAGGTCGGGAATTGTCAGGGAGAGAGACATGGGGTCGAGGGAGGAGAGAGGAGGTGAGGGGGTCGGGAATTGTCAGGGAGACACGGGGTCGAGGGAGGAGAGAGGAGGTGAGGAGGTCGGGAATTGTCAGGGAGAGAGACACGGGGTCGAGGGAGGAGAGAGGAGGTGAGGGGGTCGGGAATTGTCAGGGAGAGACTGGGTCGAGGGAGGAGAGAGGAGGTGAGGGGGTCGGGAATTGTCAGGGAGAGAGACACGGGGTCGAGGGAGGAGAGAGGAGGTGAGGGGGTCGGGAATTGTCAGGGAGAGAGACACGGGGTCGAGGGAGGAGAGAGGCGGTGAGGTCGGGAATTGTCAGGGAGAGACACGGGGTCGAGGGAGGAGAGAGGAGGTGAGGGGGTCAGAAATTGTCAGGGAGAGAGACACGGGGTCGAGGGAGGAGAGAGGAGGTGAGGAGGTCGGGAATTGTCAGGGAGAGGGACACGGGGTCGCGGGAGGAGAGAGGAGGTGAGGGGGGTTGGGAATTGTCAGGGAGAGAGACATGGGGTCGAGGGAGGAGAGAGGAGGTGAGGGGGTCAGGAATTGTCCGGGAGAGAGACACGGGGTCGAGGGAGGAGAGAGGAGGTGAGGGGGTCGGGAATTGTCAGGGAGAGAGACGGAGTCGAGGGAGGAGAGAGGAGGTGAGGGGGTCAGGAATTGTCAGGGAGAGAGACATGGGGTCGAGGGAGGAGAGAGGAGGTGAGGTCGGGATTTGTCAGGGAGATACGGGGTCGAGGGAGGAGAGAGGAGGTGAGGGGGTCGGGAATTGTCAAGGGAGAGAGACACGGGGTCGAGGGAGGAGAGAGGAGGTGAGGGGGTCAGAAATTGTCAGGGAGAGAGACATGGGGTCGAGGGAGGAGAGAGGAGGTGAGGAGGTCGGGAATTGTCAGGGAGAGAGACACGGGGTCGAGGGAGGAGAGAGGAGGTGAGGAGGTCGGGAATTGTCAGGGAGACACGCGGTCGAGAGTGGAGGTGAGGGGGTCGGGAATTGTCAGGGAGAGAGACACGGGGTCGAGGGAGGAGAGAGAAGGTGAGGGGGTCGGGAATTGTCAGGGAGACACGGGGTCGAGGGAGGAGAGAGGAGGTGAGGGGGTCGGGAATTGTCAGGGAGAGAGACACGGGGTCGAGGGAGAGCGGGAGGGGGTGAGGGGGTCAGGAATTGTCAGAGAGACATGGGGTCGAGGGAGGAGAGAGGAGGTGAGGGGGGTCGGGAATTCTCAGGGAGAGGGACGGGGTCGAGGGAGGGGAGAGGAGGTGAGGGGGTCGGGAATTGTCAGGGAGAGACACGGGGTCAAGGGAGGAGAGAGGAGGTGAGGTCGGGAATTGTCAGGGAGAGAGACATGGGGTCGAGGGAGGAGAGAGGAGGTGAGGGGGTCAGGAATTGTCAGGGAGAGAGACATGGGGTCGAGGGAGGAGAGAGGAGATGAGGGGGTCAGGAATTGTCAGGGAGAGAGACCCGGGGTCGAGGGAGGAAAGAGGAGGTGAGGTCGGGAATTGTCAGGGAGAGAGACACGGGGTCGAGGGAGGAGAGAGGAGGTGAGGGGGTCAGGAATTGTCAGGGAGAGAGACACGGGGTCGAGGGAGGAGAGAGGAGGTGAGGGGGTCGGGAATTGTCAGGGAGAGAGACACGGGGTCGAGGGAGAGCGGGAGGGGGTGAGGGGGTCAGGAATTGTCAGGGAGAGACACGGGGTCGAGGGAGGAGAGAGGAGGTGAGGGGGTCGGGAATTGTCAGGGAGAGAGACACGGGGTCGAGGGAGAGCCGGAGGGGGTCAGGAATTGTCAGGGAGAGAGACACGGGGTCGAGGGAGGAGAGAGGAGGTGAGGGGGGGTCGGGAATTGTCAGGGAGAGAGACATGGGGTCGAGGGAGGAGAGAGGACGTGAGGTCGGGAATTGTCAGGGAGAGAGACATGGGATCGAGGGAGGAGAGAGGAGGTGAGGGGGTCAGGAATTGTCAGAGAGACATGGGGTCGAGGGAGGAGAGAGGAGGTGAGGGGGGTCGGGAATTCTCAGGGAGAGGGACGGGGTCGAGGGAGGGGAGAGGAGGTGAGGGGGTCGGGAATTGTCAGGGAGAGACACGGGGTCAAGGGAGGAGAGAGGAGGTGAGGTCGGGAATTGTCAGGCAGAGAGACATGGGGTCGAGGGAGGAGAGAGGAGGTGAGGGGGTCAGGAATTGTCAGGGAGAGAGACACGGGGTCGAGGGAGGAGAGAGGAGATGAGGGGGTCAGGAATTGTCAGGGAGAGAGACACGGGGTCGAGGGAGGAAAGAGGAGGTGAGGGGGTCGGGAATTGTCAGGGAGAGAGACACGGAGTCGAGGGAGGAGAGAGGAGGTGAGGGGGTCAGGAATTGTCAGGGAGAGAGACACGGGGTCGAGGGAGGAGAGAGGAGGTGAGGGGGTCGGGAATTGTCAGGGAGAGAGACACAGGATCGAGGGAGGAGAGAGGTGAGGGGGTCAGGAATTGTCAGGGAGAGAGACCCGGGGTCGAGGGAGGAAAGAGGAGGTGAGGTCGGGAATTGTCAGGGAGATAGACACGGGGTCGAGGGAGGAGAGAGGAGGTGAGGGGGTCAGGAATTGTCAGGGAGAGAGACACGGGGTCGAGGGAGGAGAGAGGAGGTGAGGGGGTCGGGAATTGTCAGGGAGAGAGACACGGGGTCGAGGGAGAGCGGGAGGGGGTGAGGGGGTCAGGAATTGTCAGGGAGAGACACGGGGTCGAGGGAGGAGAGAGGAGGTGAGGGGGTCGGGAATTGTCAGGGAGAGAGACACGGGGTCGAGGGAGGAGAGAGGAGGCGAGGGGGTCAGGAATTGTCAGGGAGAGACACGGGAAGTCGAGGGAGAGCGGGAGGGGGTGAGGGGGTCAGGAATTGTCAGGGAGAGAGACACGGGGAGTCGAGGGAGGAGAGAGGGGGTGAGGGGGTCGGGAATTGTCAGGGAGAGAGACACGGGGTCGAGGGAGGAGAGAGGAGGTGAGGAGGTCGGGAATTGTCAGGGAGAGAGACACGGGGTCGAGGGAGAGCGGGAGGGTGTAACGGGGTCAGGAATTCTCAGGGAGAGAGACACGGAGTCGAGGGAGAGCGGGAGGGTGTAAGGGGGTCAGGAATTGTCAGGGAGAGACACGGGGTCGAGGGAGGAGAGAGGAGGTGAGGGGGTCGGGAATTGTCAGGGAGAGAGACACGGGGTCGAGGGAGAGCCGGAGGGGGTCAGGAATTGTCAGGGAGAGAGACACGGGGTCGAGGGAGGAGAGAGGAGGCGAGGGGGTCAGGAATTGTCAGGGAGAGACACGGGAAGTCGAGGGAGAGCGGGAGGGGGTGAGGGGGTCAGGAATTGTCAGGGAGAGAGACACGGGGAGTCGAGGGAGGAGAGAGGGGGTGAGGGGGTCGGGAATTGTCAGGGAGAGAGACACGGGGTCGAGGGAGGAGAGAGGAGGTGAGGAGGTCGGGAATTGTCAGGGAGAGAGACACGGGGTCGAGGGAGAGCGGGAGGGTGTAAGGGGGTCAGGAATTCTCAGGGAGAGAGACACGGAGTCGAGGGAGAGCGGGAGGGTGTAAGGGGGTCAGGAATTGTCAGGGAGAGACACGGGGTCAAGGGAGAGCGGGAGGGTGTAAGGGAGTCGGGAATTGTCAGGGAGAGAGACACGGGGTCGAGGGAGGAGAGAGGAGGTGAGGGGGTCAGGAATTCGCAGGGAGAGAGACATGGGGTCGAGGGAGGAGAGAGGAGGTGAGGAGGTCGGGAATTGTCAGGGAGAGAGACATGGGGTCGAGGGAGGAGAGAGGAGGTGAGGTCGGGATTTGTCAGGGAGACACGGGGTCGAGGGAGGAGAGAGGAGGTGAGGGGTCGGGAATTGTCAAGGGAGAGAGACACGGGGTCGAGGGAGGAGAGAGGAGGTGAGGGGGTCAGAAATTGTCAGGGAGAGAGACACGGGGTCGAGGGAGGAGAGAGGAGGTGAGGAGGTCGGGAATTGTCAGGGAGAGAGACACGGGGTCGAGGGAGGAGAGAGGAGGTGAGGAGGTCGGGAATTGTCAGGGAGACACGGGGTCGAGAGAGGAGGTGAGGGGGTCGGGAATTGTCAGGGAGAGAGACACGGGGTCGAGGGAGGAGAGAGAAGGTGAGGGGGTCGGGAATTGTCAGGGAGACACGGGGTCGAGGGAGGAGAGAGGAGGTGAGGGGGTCGGGAATTGTCAGGGAGAGAGACACGGGGTCGAGGGAGAGCGGGAGGGGGTGAGGGGGTCAGGAATTGTCAGGGAGAGAGACACGGGGTCGAGGGAGGAGAGAGGAGGTGAGGGGGGGTCGGGAATTGTCAGGGAGAGAGACATGGGGTCGAGGGAGGAGAGAGGAGGTGAGGTCGGGAATTGTCAGGGAGAGAGACACGGGGTCGAGGGAGGAGAGAGGAGGTGAGGGGGTCAGGAATTGTCAGGGAGAGAGACACGGGGTCGAGGGAGGAGAGAGGAGATGAGGGGGTCAGGAATTGTCAGGGAGAGAGACACGGGGTCGAGGGAGGAAAGAGGAGGTGAGGGGGTCGGGAATTGTCAGGGAGAGAGACACGGAGTCGAGGGAGGAGAGAGGAGGTGAGGGGGTCAGGAATTGTCAGGGAGAGAGACACGGGGTCGAGGGAGGAGAGAGGAGGTGAGGGGGTCGGGAATTGTCAGGGAGAGAGACACAGGATTGAGGGAGGAGAGAGGAGGTGAGGGGGTCAGGAATTGTCAGGGAGAGAGACCCGGGATCGAGGGAGGAAAGAGGAGGTGAGGTCGGGAATTGTCAGGGAGAGAGACACGGGGTCGAGGGAGGAGAGAGGAGGTGAGGGGGTCAGGAATTGTCAGGGAGAGAGACACGGGGTCGAGGGAGGAGAGAGGAGGTGAGGGGGTCGGGAATTGTCAGGGAGAGAGACACGGGGTCGAGGGAGAGCGGGAGGGGGTGAGGGGGTCAGGAATTGTCAGGGAGAGACACGGGGTCGAGGGAGGAGAGAGGAGGTGAGGGGGTCGTGAATTGTCAGGGAGAGAGACACGGGGTCGAGGGAGAGCCGGAGGGGGTCAGGAATTGTCAGGGAGAGAGACACGGGGTCGAGGGAGGAGAGAGGAGGCGAGGGGGTCAGGAATTGTCAGGGAGAGACACGGGAAGTCGAGGGAGAGCGGGAGGGGGTGAGGGGGTCAGGAATTGTCAGGGAGAGAGACACGGGGAGTCGAGGGAGGAGAGAGGGGGTGAGGGGGTCGGGAATTGTCAGGGAGAGAGACACGGGGTCGAGGGAGGAGAGAGGAGGTGAGGAGGTCGGGAATTGTCAGGGAGAGAGACACGGGGTCGAGGGAGAGCGGGAGGGTGTAAGGGGGTCAGGAATTCTCAGGGAGAGAGACACGGAGTCGAGGGAGAGCGGGAGGGTGTAAGGGGGTCAGGAATTGTCAGGGAGAGACACGGGGTCAAGGGAGAGCGGGAGGGTGTAAGGGAGTCGGGAATTGTCAGGGAGAGAGACACGGGGTCGAGGGAGGAGAGAGGAGGTGAGGGGGTCAGGAATTCTCAGGGAGAGAGACATGGGGTCGAGGGAGGAGAGAGGAGGTGAGGAGGTCGAGAATTGTCAGGGAGAGAGACACGGGGTCGAGGGAGGAGAGAGGAGGTGAGGGGGTCGGGAATTGTCAGGGAGAGACGAGGAGTCGAGGGAGTCGGGAGGGGGTCAGGAATTGTCAGGGAGAGACACGGGGAGTCGAGGGAGAGCGGGAGGGACGGACAGGGAGGGGGTGGCGGGAGAAACGGGGAAACGTGAGCCGGATGGGGAGGAGACGGCGGGTGGGGGGGGGAGGAGGTGGTGGCGGTGAGACGGGGACTGGGCAGTCCCACAATACTGAAGCGTCTCTCCCTCTTTCCCCGCCCGCTCCCAGGACTGAAGGACCTCTTCCTGTCAGGCTGCACGTGGTCCGCCGTCTCGGCCCTGAGCAGCCACAGCTGTCCACTCCTCCGCACCCTCGACCTCCGATGGGCCGACGGGCTGCGGGACCCCCAGATGAGGGAACTCTTCTGCGCGCCAGACAAGCCAGGTAACGCCAGCGGGGGGTGGGGCTGGGGGGATGCGTGGAGAGTACGGGACGCCGAGTTCAAGCGGGATAAAACCCCGGGACTATTGAGTGCAGTCTGGGTCGTCCCGCTACAGGGAGGGAGGGAATTGTGGGGGGGCTTTGGGAAGGGTGCACAGAACGGGTTCACCAGGATGCTGCCTGGATTAGAGAGTGTGCAGAGGAGATTGACCAGGATGCTGCCTGGATTAGAGAGGGTGCAGAGGAGATTCACCAGGACGCTGCCTGGATTAGAGAGGGTGCAGAAGAGATTCACCAGGACGCTGCCTGGATTAGAGAGCGTGCAGAGGAGATTGACCAGGACGCTGCCTGGATTAGAGAGCGTGCAGAGGAGATTGACCAGGACGCTGCCTGGATTAGAGAGCGTGCGGAGGAGATTTACCAGGACGCTGCCTGGATTAGAGAGCGTGCAGAGGAGATTCACCAGGACGCTGCCTGGATTAGAGAGGGTGCAGAGGAGATTCACCAGGACGCTGCCTGGATTAGAGAGCGTGCAGAGGAGATTCACCAGGATGCTGCCTGGGTTAGAGAGGGTGCAGAGGAGATTGACCAGGACGCTGCCTGGATTAGAGAGCGTGCAGAGGAGATTCACCAGGATGCTGCCTGGTTTAGAGAGGGTGCAGAGGAGATTGACCAGGACGCTGCCTGGATTAGAGAGGGTGTAGAGGAGATTGACCGGGACGGTGCCTGGATTAGAGAGGGTGCAGAGGAGATTGACCGGGACGCTGCCTGGATTAGAGAGGGTGCAGAGGAGATTGACCGGGACGCTGCCTGGATTAGAGAGGGTGCAGAGGAAATTGACCGGGACGCTTCCTGGATTAGAGAGCGTGCAGAGGAGATTCACCAGGATGCTGCCTGGGTTAGAGAGGGTGCAGAGGAGATTGACCAGGACGCTGCCTGGATTAGAGAGGGTGCAGAGGAAATTCACCAGGATGCTGCCTGGATTAGAGAGCGTGCAGAAGAGATTCACCAGGATGCTGCCTGGGTTAGAGAGGGTGCAGAGGAGATTGACCGGGACGCTGCCTGGATTAGAGAGGGTGTAGAGGAGATTGACCGGGACGCTTCCTGGATTAGAGAGGGTGCAGAGGAGATTCACCAGGACGCTGCCTGGATTAGAGAGGGTGCAGAGGAGATTGACCAGGATGCTGCCTGGATTAGAGAGGGTGCAGAGGAGATTGACCAGGACGCTGCCTGGATTAGAGAGCGTGCATAGGAGATTGACCAGGACGCTGCCTGGATTAGAGAGGGTGTAGAGGAGATTCACCAGGATGCTGCCTGGGTTAGAGAGGGTGCAGAGGAGATTCACCAGGACACTCCTGGATTAAAGAGCGTGCAGAGGAGATTCACCAGGACGCCGCCTGGATTAGAGAGCATGCAGAGCTTGGACAGACTCGGGTCCTTTTCTCGGGAGCATCGGAGGCTGAGGGGAGACAGGTTGGAGGTTCGTACGACTACGATTCAGTGGACAACCCCAAGACTGGTCTTCCAGCAGGATTCCTTCAAACGATGTGGGTATGTCTGGTGGGAGAGGGTGGGTAACTTCTGCTGGGGCTGGGAGGGAGAGTGGATCAGCCATGGCGGACCAGATTTGATGGGCCAAATGGCCTGATTCTGCTCTGATATCTTAAGGTCTTGCAGCTCTGTAAAACCCCGGTGAGACCCACAATTGGAGTGTTGTGTTCAGTTCTGGACCCCTCATTATAGGAAGGGTGTGGAAGCTTCAGAGAGGGTGCAGAGCAGATCGACCAGGATGCTGCCTGGATTAGAGAGGGTGCAGAGGAGATTCACCGGGATGCTGCCTGGATTAGAGAGGGTGCAGAGGAGATTGACCGGGATGCTGCCTGGATTAGAAAGGGTGCAGAGGAGATTGACCAGGAAGCTGCCTGGATTAGAGAGGGTGCAGAGGAGATTGACCAGGATGCTGCCTGGATTAGAGAGGGTGCAGAGGAGATTCACCGGGATGCTGCCTGGATTAGAGAGGGTGCAGAGGAGATTGACCAGGATGCTGCCTGGATTAGAGAGGGTGCAGAGGAGATTGACCAGGATGCTGCCTGGATTAGAGAGGGTGCAGAGGAGATTCACCGGGATGCTGCCTGGATTAGAGAGGGTGCAGAGGAGATTGACCAGGATGCTGCCTGGATTAGAGAGGGTGCAGAGGAGATTCACCGGGATGCTGCCTGGATTAGAGAGGGTGCAGAGGAGATTGACCAGGATGCTGCCTGGATTAGAGAGGGTGCAGAGGAGATTGACCAGGATGCTGCCTGGATTAGAGAGGGTGCAGAGGAGATTGACCAGGACGCTGCCTGGTTTAGAGAGGGTGCAGAGGAGATTCACCAGGATGCTGCCTGGATTAGAGAGGGTGCAGAGGAGATTCACCAGGATGCTGCCTGGATTAGAGAGGGTGCAGAGGAGATTCACCAAGATGCTGCCTGGATTAGAAAGGGTGCAGAGGAGATTGACCAGGATGCTGCCTGGATTAGAGAGGGTGCAGAGGAGATTGACCAGGATGCTGCCTGGATTAGAGAGGGTGCAGAGGAGATTCACCGGGATGCTGCCTGGATTAGAGAGGGTGCAGAGGAGATTGACCAGGATGCTGCCTGGATTAGAGAGGGTGCAGAGGAGATTGACCAGGACGCTGCCTGGTTTAGAGAGGGTGCAGAGGAGATTCACCAGGATGCTGCCTGGATTAGAGAGGGTGCAGAGGAGATTCACCAGGATGCTGCCTGGATTAGAGAGGGTGCAGAGGAGATTCACCAAGATGCTGCCTGGGTTAGAGAGGGTGCAGAGGAGATTGACCAGGACACTGCCTGGATTAGAGAGGGTGCAGAGGAGATTGACCAGGACACTGCCTGGATTAGAGAGGGTGCAGAGGAGATTCACCAGGACGCTGCCTGGATTAGAGAGGGTGCAGAGGAGATTGACCAGGACGCTGCCTGGATTAGAGAGGGTGCAGAGGAGGTTCACCAGGACACTGCCTGGATTAAAGAGCGTGCAGAGGAGATTCACCAGGACGCTGCCTGGATTAGAGAGGGTGCAGAGCTTGGACAGACTCGGGTCCTTTTCTCGGGAGCATCGGAGGCTGAGGGGAGACAGGTTGGAGGTTCGTACGACTACGATTCAGTGGACAACCCCAAGACTGGTCTTCCAGCAGGATTCCTTCAAACGATGTGGGAATGTCTGGTGGGAGAGGGTGGGTAACTTCTGCTGGGGCTGGGAGGGAGAGTGGATCAGCCATGGCGGACCAGATTTGATGGGCCAAATGGCCTGATTCTGCTCTGATATCTTAAGGTCTTGCAGCTCTGTAAAACCCCGGTGAGACCCACAATTGGAGTGTTGTGTTCAGTTCTGGACCCCTCATTATCGGAAGGGTGTGGAAGCTTTAGAGAGGGTGCAGAGGAGATCGACCAGGATGCTGCCTGGATTAGAGAGGGTGCAGAGGAGATTGACCGGGACGCTGCCTGGATTAGAGAGGGTGCAGAGGAGATTCACCGGGATGCTGCCTGGATTAGAGAGGGTGCAGAGGAGATTCACCGGGACGCTGTCTGGATTAGAGAGGGTGCAGAGGAGATTGACCAAGATGCTGCCTGGATTAGAGAGGGTGCAGAGGAGATTGACCGGGACGCTGTCTGGATTAGAGAGGGTGCAGAGGAGATTGACCGGGATGCTGCCTGGATTAGAGAGGGTGTAGAGGAGATTGACCGGGACACTACCTGGATTAGAGAGGGTGTAGAGGAGATTGACTAGGATGCTGCCTGGATTAGAGAGGGTGCAGAGGAGATTCACCGGGATGCTGCCTGGATTAGAGAGGGTGCAGAGGAGATTGACCGGGACGCTGTCTGGATTAGAGAGGGTTCAGAGGAGATTGATCGGGATGCTGCCTGGATTAGAGAGGGTGCAGAGGAGATTGACCGGTTCGCTGTCTGGATTAGAGAGGGTGCAGAGGAGATTGACCGGGATGCTGCCTGGATTAGAGAGGGTGTAGAGGAGATTGACCGGGACGCTACCTGGATTAGAGAGGGTGTAGAGGAGATTGACCAGCATGCTGCCTGGATTAGAGAGGGTGCAGAGGAGATTGACCAGGACGCTGCCTGGATTAGAGAGGGTGCAGAGGAGATTGATCAGGACGCTGCCTGGATTAGAGAGGGTGCAGAGGAGATTGACCAGGATGCTGCCTGGATTAGAGAGGGTGCAGAGGAGATTGACCGGGACACTGTCTGGATTAGAGAGGGTGCAGAGGAGATTGACCGGGATGCTGCCTGGATTAGAGAGGGTGTAGAGGAGATTGACCGGGACGCTACCTGGATTAGAGAGGGTGTAGAGGAGATTGACCAGCATGCTGCCTGGATTAGAGAGGGTGCAGAGGAGATTGACCAGGACGCTGCCTGGATTAGAGAGGGTGCAGAGGAGATTGATCAGGACGCTGCCTGGATTAGAGAGGGTGCAGAGGAGATTGACCAGGATGCTGCCTGGATTAGAGAGGGTGCAGAGGAGATTGACCAGGATGCTGTCTGGATTAGAGAGGGTGCAGAGGAGATTGACCAGGACACTGCCTGGATTAGAGAGGGTGCAGAGGAGATTCACCAGGACCCTGCCTGGATTAGAGAGGGTGCAGAGGAGATTGACCAAGATGCTGCCTGGATTAGAGAGGGTGCAGAGGAGATTGACCAGGACGCTGCCTGGATTAGAGAGGGTGCAGAGGAGATTGACCAGGATGCTGCCTGGATTAGAGACGGTGCAGAGGTGATTGACCAGAACGCTGCCTGGATTAGCGAGGATTCAGAGGAGATTGACCAGGACGCTGCCTGGATTAGAGAGGGTGCAGAGGAGATTCACCAGGACGCTGCCTGGATTAGAGAGGGTGCAGAGGAGATTCACCAGGACCCTGCCTGGATTAGAGAGGGTGCAGAGGAGATTGACCAAGATGCTGCCTGGATTAGAGAGGGTGCAGAGGAGATTGACCAGGACGCTGCCTGGATTAGAGAGGGTGCAGAGGAGATTGACCAGGATGCTGCCTGGATTAGAGACGGTGCAGAGGTGATTGACCAGAACGCTGCCTGGATTAGCGAGGATTCAGAGGAGATTGACCAGGACGCTGCCTGGATTAGAGAGGGTGCAGAGGAGATTCACCAGGACGCTGCCTGGATTAGAGAGGGTGCAGAGGAGATTGACCGGGACGCTGCCTGGATTAGAGAGGATGCAGAGGAGATTCACCAGGACCCTGCCTGGATTAGAGAGGGTGCAGAGGAGATTGATCAGGACGCTGCTTGGATTAGAGAGGGTGCAGAGGAGATTGACTGGGACGCTGCCTGGATTAGAGAGGGTGCGGAGGAGATTCACCAGAACGCTGCCTGGATTAGAGAGGGTACAGAGCAGATTGACCAGGACACTGCCTGGATTAGGGGGCACGTTTTACTAGGAGATGTTGAGTGAGTGAGGGCTTGTCTCTTTGGAGCGAGGGAGAGTGAGAGATGACTTGATGGAGCTGTACAAGATGGGAAGAGGCGCAAATCGATTGGACAGCAGAGACTTTTCCCCAAGGCGAATGCGGAGGGGCATAATTTGAAGGTGATTGGAGGGAAGTTTCGTTGGAGGGGTGTTAGAGAAGTTTATAATTACACAGAGAGAGTGATGGGTGTGTGGAACGCCCTGCCGGGGGCTTTGGTGGGGGGTGGGGTCGTAGAGACAGATACATTAGGATCATTTAGGACTGCTGGATAGGTACGTGGATGGTGGGAAAATGGAGGGTTTTCTCTGAAGGGAAGGGTTAGAGTGGGTTTAACTGCTGGCACCGCGTCGCGGGCCAAAGGGCCTGTACTGTGCTGGAGTTTGCAGCGTTCTGGAGTTCACAGGGGACTGGAGGACTTCCTCGGCCTGCTGAGCAAGGAGGGGTGACGGCGAGCTTCCTTCGCCGTGACGCCTGTGCGGTTGAGTTGGGCCGTGGGTGAGGTTCAGTCGTAGGCAGTCGGGCCAGGGGAGGCCTACAGTCCCTCTCTCAGCTGTACCGAGTGGTGGCGCGCCCGGAAGGAGGAATGGGTGGGCGGGGGAGAGCTGGCGCGGTGTGTTTGGGGTCGATCACCGATCGCGCAATGGTTTCTCTCCCCCCCCCCCCAACCCGGCTTCTGGAAGGAGTTTGTACGCTCTCCCTGTGGCCGTGTGGGTTCCCCTCCAGGTGCTCCCGTTTCCTCCCGCGCAGAGAGGGCGGCAACCCTCGCGGGCTGCCCCCAGCACACCCCCCGACCGCGTGGGCCTCTGGCGCGAAAACTGCGCGATTCGCTGCATGTTTCAACATACCCGTGGTGGATCTCTTTAATCTAACCCACGGACGGGTGAGAGAGAGAGAGTGCGTGACGATACTGAGGATGTTCTACGAGTCTGTGGTGGCCAGTGCGATCATTTTTGCTGTTGTGTGCTGGGGCAGCAGGCTGAGGGTAGCAGACACCAACAGAATCAACAAACTCATTCGTAAGGCCAGTGATGTTGTGGGGATGGAACTGGACTCTCTGACGGTGGTGTCTGAAAAGAGAATGCTGTCTAAGTTGCATGCCATCTTGGACAATGTCTCCCATCCACTACATAATGTACTGGGTAGGCACAGGAGTACATTCAGCCAGAGACTCATTCCACCGAGATGCAGCACAGAGCGTCATAGGAAGTCATTCCTGCCTGTGGCCATCAAACTTTACAACTCCTCCCTTGGAGGGTCAGACACCCTGAGCCAATAGGCTGGTCCTGGACTTATTTCCTGGCGTAATTTACATATTACAAAAACCAATTTCCCCCGGGATCAATAAGGTCTGACTATGAGAAAGAGTGACGGCAGTTTCCTTAAGGTGAAACATTGCCCGACAGATCTGCTGGAAACCTTTGAGGAAATAACAAGCTGGATAGACGAGGGAGAGTCAGTTGACGTTGTGCACTTGGGTTTTCAGAAGGACTTCGACAAGCTGCCACGGATGAAGCTGCTGAGCAAGTTAGGAGCCCACGGTCTGACAGGAAAGATCCTAGATTGGATAAAGCAGTGACTGATTGCCAGGAGGCAAAGAGTGGGAATAAAGGGAGCCTTTTCTGCCTGGTTGCCGGTGACGAGTGGTGTTCCACAGGGGACCGATTTCTTTCCACGTTAATATGTCAGCGATTTGGATGGTGGACTTGTCCGCTTTCAGGCCGTGGAGATAGGTGGAGGGGCAGGTGGTGTTGGGGGAGCAGGGTGTCATGACAAGGACTCAGACGGATTGGGGGGAAACGGGCAGAGAAGTGGCAGACGGAGTACAGTGTCGGGAAGTGTACGGGTAGGCGAAGGGCAGTGGTCCCCAACCACCGGGCCGCGAGGAGACGATGTCAGTCAGCTGCACCTTTCCAGCCGATGGCGTAGAGTAATTCTGTAACGGAGAAAATTCAAAACCCAAGGTACAAGGGGACATGGGAGTCCTCGTGCAGGAGTCTCCAGAGGATAACTTGCAGGTTGAGTCTGTGGTGAGGAAGACAAATGCAGTATAGAAAACCTACAGCACAATACAGGCCCTTCGGCCCACAAAGCTGTACCGAACATGTCCCTACCTTAGAACGACCTTGGGCACTCATTTCGGAAGGACTAGCATATTAAAGCAACGATGTAATGCCGAGACCCTAGAAGGCATTGGTCAGACCTCACCTGGAGTATTCTGAGCAGTTTTGGGCCCTTTATCTACGAAAGGATGTACTGACACTGGAGAGGGTCCAACGGATATTCATGAAAATGATTCCGGGAATGAGGAGCGTTTTAAGTCTCTGGGCCTGAACTCGCTGCTGTTCGGGAGATTGAAACCTATCGAATGTTGAAAAGCCCAGACAGAGAGGATGTGGAGAGGATGTTTCCTATTGTTGGGGGAGTCTCGGACCAGAGGACACAGATAGAGTGGATGTGGAGAGGATGTTCCCTATGGTGGGGGGAGTCTAGGACCAGAGGACACAGATAGAGTGGATGTGGAGAGGCTGTTCCCTATGGTGGGGGGAGTCGAGGACATGAGGACACAGATAGAGTGGATGTGGAGAGGATGTTCCCTATGGTGGGGGGAGTCTAGGACCAGAGGACACAGATAGAGTGGATGTGGAGAGGATGTTTCCTGTAGTGGGGGAGTCTAGGACCAGAGGACACAGATAGAGTGGATGTGGAGAGGATGTTTCCTGTAGTGGGGGAGTCTCGGACCAGAGGACACAGATAGAGTGGATGTGGAGAGGATGTTTCCTGTAGTGGGGGAGTCTAGGACCAGAGGACACAGATAGAGTGGATGTGGAGAGGATGTTTCCTGTAGTGGGGGAGTCTAGGGCCAGAGGACATAGATAGAGTGGATGTGGAGAGGATGTTTCCTATAGTGGGGGAGTCTCGGACCAGAGGACACAGATAGAGTGGATGTGGAGAGGATGTTTCCTGTAGTGGGGGAGTCTCGGACCAGAGGACACAGATAGAGTGGATGTGGAGAGGATGTTTCCTATTGTTGGGGGAGTCTCGGACCAGAGGACACAGATAGAGTGGATGTGGAGAGGATGTTTCCTATGGTGGGGGAGTCGAGGACTAGAGGACATAGATAGAGCGGATGTGGAGAGGATGTTTCCTATAGTGGGGGAGTCTAGGACCAGAGGACACAGATAGAGTGGATGTGGAGAGGATGTTTCCTATCGTGGGGGAGTCTAGGACCAGAGGACACAGATAGAGTGGATGTGGAGAGGATGTTTCCTGTAGTGGGGGAGTCTCGGACCAGAGGACACAGATAGAGTGGATGTGGAGAGGATGTTTCCTGTAGTGAGGGAGTCTCGGACCAGAGGACACAGATAGAGTGGATGTGGAGAGGATGTTTCCTATCGTTGGGGAGTCTAGGACCAGAGGACACAGATAGAGTGGATGTGGAGAGGATGTTTCCTATGGTGGGGGAGTCTCGGACCAGAGGACATAGATAGAGCGGATGTGGAGAGGATGTTTCCTAGACTGGGAGAGTCTGGGACCAGAGGACACAGTGTCAGAATAGAGGGACGTCCATTTAGAAGGTAGACGAGTAATTTCTTTCGCCGGAGGCTGGTGAATCTGTGGAATTTGTTGCCAGAGGCGGCTGTAGATGCCGAGTCATTTCCCAAGTGGAGGTTGATAGGTGTTTGATTAATCGGGGTGTCAGAGGTTACGGGGAGAAGGCAGGTAATGGTGTTGAGAGGGATAGTAAACCTGCCAAGATGAAATGGCGGAGCAGGGCCGATGGGCTGAATGGCCTGATTCTGCCCCATGTCTTGTGGTCGTAGGAAGATTGAGAGGGGAAAAGGGGAGAGAAGAGGGGGACGAGTGAGACTGTGGTGAGTGCTGTCCTCACCTGCCATTCCTCTCCCCACCCACCCTCAGGTCAGCTGGACAACCGGAGCAAACTGCGCAATGTGACGGACTTCCGGTTGGCGGGTCTGGACATCAGTGACGCGACGCTGCGTCTCATCATCCGTCACATGCCCCTCCTCGCCCGCCTCGACCTCAGTCACTGCTCGCACCTCAGCGACCACTCGCTCAACCTGCTGACGGCCGTGGGGTCCTCCACTCGAAACTCTCTGTCCGAGTTGCACCTGGAAGGTAAAGGGGCCGAGCTGGTGGCCGCCTCCCTGTCCCCTCCCTCCCTCCCTCCCTCCTGTCTCCCTGTCCCCTCCCTCCTTCCCTCCTTCTCTCCTTCCCTACTTCCCTCCCTCCCTCCTGTCTCCCTGTCCCCTCCCTCCCTCCTGCCTCCCTGTCCCCTCCCTCCCTCCCTCCCTCCCTCCTGTCTCCCTGTCCCCTCCCTCCTTCCCTCCTTCTCTCCTTCCCTACGTCCCTCCCTCCCTCCTGTCTCCCTGTCCCCTCCCTCCCTCCTGTCTCCCTGTCCCTTCCCTCCCTCCCTCCTGTCTCCCTGTCCCCCCCGTCTCCCTGTCCCCTCCCTCCTGTCTCCCTGTCCCCCCCCTCTTGTCTCCCTGTCCCCTCCCTCCCTCCTGTCTCCCTGTCCCCTCCTGTCTCCCTGTCCCCTCCCTCCCTCCCTGTCCCCTCCCTCCCTCCCTCCTGTCTCCCTGTCCCCTCCCTCCCTCCCTCCTGTCTCCCTGTCCCCTCCCTCCCTCCCTCCCTTCTGTCTCCCTGTCCCCTCCCTCCCTCCCTCTCTCTGTCCCCTCCCTCCCTCCCTCCCTCCTGTCTCCCTGTCCCCTCCCTCCCTCCCTCCCTCCTGTCTCCCTGTCCCCTCCCTCCCTCCCTCCCTCCTGTCTCCCTGTCCCCTCCCTCCCTCCCTCCCTCCTGTCTCCCTGTCCCCTCCCTCCCTCCCTCCCTTCTGTCTCCCTGTCCCCTCCCTCCCTCCTTCCCTCCCTCCTGTCTCCCTGTCCCCTCCCTCCCTCCTTCTCTCTCTCCCTCCCTCCTTCTCTCTCTCCCTCCCTCCTTCTCTCTCTCCCTCCCTCCTTCTCTCTCTCCCTCCCTCCTTCTCTCTCTCCCTCCCTCCTGTCTCCCTGTCCCCTCCCTCCCTCCCTCCCTTCTGTCTCCCTGTCCCCTCCCTCCTTCCCTCCCTCCTGTCTCCCTGTCCCCTCCCTCCCTCCCTCCCTTCTGTCTCCCTGTCCCCTCCCTCCCTCCCTTCTGTCTCCCTGTCCCCTCCCTCCCTCCCTCCCTCCCTTCTGTCTCCCTGTCCCCTCCCTCCTTCCCTCCCTCCTGTCTCCCTGTCCCCTCCCTCCCTCCTTCTCTCTCTCCCTCCCTCCTTCTCTCTCTCCCTCCCTCCTGCCTCCCTGTCCCCCCCCTCCCTCCCTCCCGTCTCCCTGTCCCCTCCCTTCCTCCTGTCTCCCTGTCCCCTCCCTCCCTCCCTCCTGGCTCCCTGTCCCCTCCCTCCCTCCCTCCCTCCCTTCTGTCTCCCTGTCCCCTCCCTCCTTCCCTCCCTCCTGTCTCCCTGTCCCCTCCCTCCCTCCCTCCTTCTTTCCCTCCCTCCTGCCTCCCTGTCCCCTCCCTCCCTCCCTCCTGTCTCCCTGTCCCCTCCCTCCCTCCCTCCCACCCGTCTCCCTGTCCCCACCCTCCCTCCCTCCCACCCATCTCCCTGTCCCCTCCCTCCCTCCCACCCATCTCCCTGTCCCCTCCCTCCCTCCCACCCGTCTCCCTGTCCCCTCCCTCCCTCCCTCCCTCCTGCCTCTCTCTGCCCTCCCTCCTGCCTCTCTCTCCCCTCCCTCCCTCCCTCCCTCCTGCCTCTCTCTGCCCTCCCTCCTGCCTCTCTCTCCCCTCCCTCTCTCACCCCTCCGCCAGTCACACCACTCCCTCCCTCCTGTCTCCCTGTCCCCTCCCTCCCTCCTGTCTCCCTGTCCCCTCCCTCCCTCCTGTCTCCCTGTCCCCTCCCTCCTGTCTCCCTGTCCCCTCCCTCCCTCACCCCTCTGCCAGTCACTCACCCCTCCCCCCCACCCCTCCCTCCCACCCGTCTCTCTGTCCCCTCCCTCCCACCCGTGTCTCTGTCCCCTCCCTCCCTCTCGTCTCTCTGTCCCCTCCCTCCCTCTCGTCTCTCTGTCCCCTCCCTCCCTCCTGTCTCTCTGTCCCTGGTGTCCCTCAACCCTCCGCCACTCACCCCTCCCTCCCTAATGTCTCTCTGCCCGTCTCCAGCGTGCCCCCTCTCTGCCCCTTGCCCTGTGACGGTGCACTAACCCGCTCCTATCTTGTCCCTGGTCTCCCTCACCCCTCCACCAGTCCCTCCCTCTCTCCCTCCCTCCCTCCCTCGTGTCTCTCTGTCTGTCTCCAGCGTCCCGTCTCTCTGTCCGTCTCTCTGCCCGCCTCCATCGTGCCCCCTCTCTGCCCCTCGCCCTGTGACGGTGGGCTAACCCGCTCCTATCTTGTCCCTGGTCTCCCTCACCCCTCACCAGTCCCTCCCTCCCTCGTGTCTCTCTGCCCGTCTCCAGCGTGCCCCCTCTCTGCCCCTTGCCCTGTGACGGTGGGCTAACCCGCTCCTATCTTGTCCCTGGTCTCCCTCACCCCTCACCAGTCCCTCCCTCCCTCGTGTCTCTCTGCCCGTCTCCAGCGTGCCCCCTCTCTGCCCCTTGCCCTGTGACGGTGGGCTAACCCGCTCCTATCTTGTCCCTGGTCTCCCTCTCTCCTCCACCAGTCCCTCCCTCTCTCCCTCCCTCCCTCGTGTCTCTCTGTCCGTCTCCAGCGTCCCATCTCTCTGCCCGTCTCCAGCGTGCCCCCTCTCTGCCCCTCGCCCTGTGACGGTGGGCTAACCCGTTCCTATCTTGTCCCTGGTCTCCCTCACCCCTCACCAGTCCCTCCCTCCCTCGTGTCTCTCTGCCCGTCTCCAGTGTCCCATCTCTCTGTCCGTCTCTCTGCCCGTCTCCAGCGTGCCCCCTCTCTGCCCCTCGCCCTGTGACGGTGGGCTAACCCGCTCCTATCTTGTCCCTGGTCTCCCTCACCCCTCACCAGTCCCTCCCTCTCTCCCTCCCTCCCTCGTGTCTCTCTGCCCGTCTCCAGCGTGCCCCCTCTCTGCCCTTCGCCCTGTGACGGTGGGCTAACCCGCTCCTATCTTGTCCCTGGTCTCCCTCACCCCTCCACCAGTCCCTCCCTCTCTCCCTCCCTCCCTCGTGTCTCTCTGTCTGTCTCCAGCGTCCCATCTCTCTGCCCGTCTCCAGCGTGCCCCCTCTGTGCCCCTCGCCCTGTGACGGTGGGCTAACCCGCTCCTATCTTGTCCCCGGTCTCCCTCACCCCTCACCAGTCCCTCCCTCCCTCGTGTCTCTCTGTCTGTCTCCAGCATGCCGTCTCTCTGCCCGTCTCCAGCGTGCCCCCTCTGTGCCCCTCGCCCTGTGACGGTGGGCTAACCCGCTCCTATCTTGTCCCTGGTCTCCCATTCTCCTCCACCAGTCCCTCCCTCTCTCCCTCCCTCCCTCGTGTCTCTCTGTCCGTCTCCAGCATCCCATCTCTCTGCCCGTCTCCAGCGTGCCCCCTCTCTGCCCCTTGCCCTGTGACGGTGGGCTAACCCGCTCCTATCTTGTCCCTGGTCTCCCTCACCCCTCACCAGTCCCTCCCTCCCTCGTGTCTCTCTGCCCGTCTCCAGCGTCCCATCTCTCTGCCCGTCTCCAGCGTGCCCCCTCTCTGCCCCTTGCCCTGTGACGGTGGGCTAACCCGCTCCTATCTTGTCCCTGGTCTCCCATTCTCCTCCACCAGTCCCTCCCTCTCTCCCTCCCTCCCTCGTGTCTCTCTGTCCGTCTCCAGCGTCCCATCTCTCTGCCCGTCTCCAGTGTGCCCCCTCTCTGCCCCTTGCCCTGTGACGGTGGGCTAACCCGCTCCTATCTTGTCCCTGGTCTCCCTCTCTCCTCCACCAGTCCCTCCCTCTCTCCCTCCCTCCCTCGTGTCTCTCTGTCTGTCTCCAGTGTCCCATCTCTCTGTCCGTCTCTCTGCCCGTCTCCAGTGTGCCCCCTCTCTGCCCCTCGCCCTGTGACGGTGGGCTAACCCGCTCCTATCTTGTCCCTGGTCTCCCTCACCCCTCCACCAATCCCTCCCTCTCTCCCTCCCTCCCTCGTGTCTCTCTGTCTGTCTCCAGTGTCCCATCTCTCTGCCCGTCTCCAGCGTGCCCCCTCTCTGCCCCTCGCCCTGTGACGGTGGGCTAACCCGCTCCTATCTTGTCCCTGGTCTCCCTCTCTCCTCCACCAGTCCCTCCCTCTCTCCCTCCCTCCCTCGTGTCTCTCTGTCCGTCTCCAGCGTCCCATCTCTCTGCCCGTCTCCAGCGTGCCCCCTCTCTGCCCCTCGCCCTGTGACGGTGGGCTAACCCGCTCCTATCTTGTCCCTGGTCTCCCTCTCTCCTCCACCAGTCCCTCCCTCTCTCCCTCCCTCCCTCGTGTCTCTCTGTCCGTCTCCAGCGTCCCATCTCTCTGCCCGTCTCCAGCGTGCCCCCTCTCTGCCCCTCGCCCTGTGACGGTGGGCTAACCCGCTCCTATCTTGTCCCTGGTCTCCCTCTCTCCTCCACCAGTCCCTCCCTCTCTCCCTCCCTCCCTCGTGTCTCTCTGTCCGTCTCCAGCGTCCCATCTCTCTGCCCGTCTCCAGCGTGCCCTCTCTCTGCCCCTCGCCCTGTGACGGTGGGCTAACCCGCTCCTATCTTGTCCCTGGTCTCCCTCACCCCTCACCAGTCCCTCCCTCCCTCGTGTCTCTCTGCCCGTCTCCAGTGTCCCATCTCTCTGTCCGTCTCCAGCGTGCCCCCTCTCTGCCCCTCGCCCTGTGACGGTGGGCTAACCCGCTCCTATCTTGCCGCCCCGTGCAGGTTGTAACCAGCTGACAGATGAGTGTCTGCACTACCTGAAGCGAATCACCAACATCTCCTCCATCAACCTGCGCAACTGTACGCACATCTCGCGGCAGGCGTGTGAGCACCTCCTCTCCGAGCTCTCCGTTAACGGGCTCTTCTGTCTGTCCGACGAAAGGCAGATCCGCAGGATCAGCTGAACAGGGTGGCCAGGGAGGGGAGGGGACGGGACGGGACGGGAGGGAAAATTCTGCCACTGCCTGCTTTCCCGGGACCTGGTCAGTCCCAAAGCCTCCTACGTTCTCACCTTCCATCTCTCTGCCTCCTTCCCCCTCTCTCTCTGTCTCTCTCTGCCTCCTTCCCTCCCTCTCTGTCTCTCTCTCTGTCTGTCTGTCTCTCTCTGTTTTTTTCTCTCTCTCTCTCTCTCTGTCTCTCTATCTCTCTCTCTCTGTTTCTCTCTCTCTCTCTCTCTCTTTCTCTCTCTGTCTCTCTCTCTCTGTTTCTCTCTCTCTCTCTGTCTCTGCCTCCTTCCCTCTCTCTGTGTCTCTCTCTCTCTGTCTCTGTCTCTCTCTCTCTCTGTCTCTCTCTCTGTCTCTCTCTCTGTCTCTCTCTCTCTCTCTCTGTCTCTCTCTCGCTGTCTCTCTCGCTCTCTCTGTCTCTCTGTCTCTCTCTCTGTCTCTCTCTCTGTCTCTCTCTCTGTCTCTCTCTCTGTCTCTCTCTCTGTCTCTCTCTGTCTCTCTCTCTCTCTCTCTCTCTGTCTCTCTCTCTGTCTCTGTCTCTCTCTCTTGCCTATGTGCGCGCGCTCTCTCTCTCGCTCTCGCACTCTCTCCTGCTCCTTTTTCCCTCACCCGTGCCAAAGGGGAGCGATCTGGAGGCCCCCCCCATTGGCAACCTAACCTCGCCCAGATCCGGTGGGGCGCAGGCAGCAGACGACGATGCCGGAGTCTTCCCCCCCATCTGAAAATCCCCTGTTCCGTTCCCCCCCCTCCCCACACAGAGGGTCGCCCCTCCCCTTGACTGAAGAGATTCATCTTTCCAGGGAAAGTCTGACGTCGGGGAGGTCCCGGAGACGACCCCCCACGGTCCGGCAGGGGGCTGGGGGCGAGGGCCTCTCAGCACAAGCTCGTTCCCACAGAAGGGAAAAGCTCCGACAGGAATATATCTCATTCATTTATTTTTGGCCACTGCGTTCAGTTCTCTCACCTTTCTTGTCTCTCTTCCGCATACAACCGAGTTTAAAAGAATAAATTAACTGAAAGTGCGGCGGGCGAATTCACAGGGAGGGGTTACAGTGGTGGCAGACGTGCTTTGCGCTGGGGGTGTGTGTGTGTGTGGTTTTTTTTTTAAGAAAAAGAGAATCAGATTTAGAATAAATCTTTAAGAGAAAATTAAAAAAAGCATTTATTTGGGGGGGGGAAGAGATGTGTATAGGGGTGGCAGTGGGAAGCACCAATTATTTTCTCCAATTAGTTCTCTTTTTGAAATAAAATTTATAAAAGGTTCAGAAATGAAGATCGTGCGATTTGTCTCCCTCTGCCCGTTCGTGCCCGCCCTTCTCGCCCGTCACCCTCTCCTCCCCCCCTCCCGGCTCCCCTCACAGTCTCGCCATTTCTGCCCGTCCGTCTCCCCCGCCCCGCACAGCTCCCTCCCAGTCTCGCCCTCATCTCCCTCTTTTCCCCCTTCTCTCTCCCTCCACTTTCTCCTCAGTGGCGGACCGGAAGCGGAGAGGGTCGGCAAATTCAGAATCCTGGCTGTTATCGTTTCAGAGACCTGTCCGTCCTGGGCCTTTTATGAAGAAAGCCCGACAGCGCCCCTGCTTTCTCTGGAAGGTTCGGACGACATCTAAAACTTTGACAAACTTCTATAGTCTGCACCACAGCCTGGGATGGAAACCCCAGTGTCCTCGGACAGAAAATCCTACAAAAGGTAGTGGATACAACCCAGTCCGTCACGGGTAAAGCCCCCTCAACCACTGAGCACGTCCACTTGAAACACTGTCGTAGGAAAGCAGCATCCATCATCAGGGACCCCCACCACCCAGGGCGTGCTCTCTTCTCACTGCTGACATCAGGAAGGAGGTACAGGAGCCTCAGGACCCACACCACCAGGTTCAGGAACAGTTATCACCCCTCAACCATCAGGAAGGAGGTACAGGAGCCTCAGGACCCACACCACCAGGTTCAGGGACAGTTATTACCCCTCGACCATCAGAAAGGAGGTACAGGAGCCTCAGGACCCACACCACCAGGTTCAGGAACAGTTATCACCCCTCAACCATCAGGAAGGAGGTACAGGAGCCTCAGGACCCACACCACCAGGTTCAGGGACAGTTATCACCCCTCGACCATCAGGAAGGATGTACAGGAGCCTCAGGACCCACACCACCAGGTTCAGGGACAGTTATCACCCCCTCAACCATCAGGAAGGAGGTACAGGAGCCTCAGGACCCACATCACCAGGTTCAGGGACAGTTATCACCCCTCAACCATCAGGAAGGAGGTACAGGAGCCTCAGGACCCACACCACCAGGTTCAGGAACAGTTATTACCCCTCAACCATCAGGAAGGAGGTACAGGAGCCTCAGGACCCACACCACCAGGTTCAGGGACAGTTATCACCCCTCAACCATCAGGAAGGAGGTACAGGAGCCTCAGGACCCACACGACTGGGTTCATTAACAATTATCACCCCTCAACCATTAGACTCTTGAACCAGAGGGGGTAACTTCACGAGATCTTGTCCAACTTCAACATAACACCCCTTCTCCTGTACTCAATACTCTGACTTATGAAGGCCAACGTGCCAAAAGCTTTCTTTACGACCCGATCTGCCTGTGACGCCCCTTTCAATGAATTATGGACCTGTGTTCCCAGATCCTGCTGTCCTACCACACTCCTCAGTTCCCTCCCGTTCACTGTGTGAGACCTACCCTGGTTGGCCCTACCAAAGTTTAACATCTTGCACTCGTCTGTATTAAATTCCACCTGACATTCGTCAGCCCATTTTTCCAGCTGCTCCAGTCCCTTTGCAAGCCGTGATCGTCTCCCTCACTCTCCACCAAGATTGGTTGCAATCTTGGGGTCATCTGCAAATCACGTTCCCAGATCGTCGACAGACGACAACGGACCCGATCTCACCGGGTCAGCTGGCCGACAGTAATAACTCTGCCGGGCTGCCGTTCGTTGTTGACAGCTCAGCGTTCAACACAATCGTCCCCTCCGCTCGAATCAAAAAGCTCCCAAAGCCTGGGCCCCCCCCCGCGACTGGATCTCCCGACTCCCTCACCACTGTCAGCGTGGTTTGGGAAAACACCTCCTCGCTGAGGCAGTGGATATAGTCCACATGGACTTCAGTGAGGCCTTTGACAAGGTCCCGCATGGGATGTTAGGAAAATTCAGTCGCTAGGTATACATGGAGAGGTGGTAAATTGGATTAGACATTGGCTCGATGGAAGAAGCCAGAGAGTGGTGGTAGAGAATTGCTTCTCCGAGTGGAGGCCTGTGACGAGTGGTATGCCACAGGGATCAGTGCTGGGTCCATTGTTATTTGTCATCTATATCAATGATCTGGATGATGATCTGGTAAACTGGATCAGCAAATTTGCCGTTGATACAAAGATTGGAGGTGTAGTAGACAGTGAGGAAAGTTTTCAGAGCCTGCAGAGGGACTTGGACCAGCTGGAAAAATGGCAGATGGAGTTTAATACAGACAAGTGTGAGGTATTGCATGTTGGAAGGACAAACCAAGGTAGAACATACAGTGTTAATGGTAAGGCACTGAGGAGTGCATTGGAACAGAGGGATCTGGGAATACAGATACAAAATTCCCTAAAAGTGGCGTCACAGGTAGATAGGGTCGTAAAGAGAGCTTTTGGTACATTGGCCTTTATTAATCGAAGTATTGAGTATAAGAGCTGGAATGTTATGATGACGTTGTATAAGGCATTGGTGAGGCCAAATCTGGAGTATCGTGTTCAGTTTTGGTCACCAAATTACAGGAAGGGTATTAATAAGGTTGAAAGAGTGCAGAGAAGGTTTACAAGGATGTTGATGGGACTTGAGAAACTCATAAATAGACAATAAATATCGGGAACACAAGACGAGTCCTTGAAAGAGGGTCCATAGGTTGTGGGAACATTTCAGTGATGAGGCGAGTGAAGTTATCCCCTCTGGTTCAAGAGTCTAATGGTTGAGGGGTGATAATTGTTAATGAACCCAGTCGTGTGGGTCCTGAGGCTCCTGTACCTCCTTCCTGATGGTTGAGGGGTAATAACTGTTCCTGGACCTGGTATTGAGTCCTGAGGCTCCTGTACCCTCCTTCCTGATGGTTGAGAGGTAATAACTGTCCCTGAACCTGGTGGTGTGAGTCCCGAGGCTCCTGTACCTCCGTCCTGATGGTTGAGGGGTAATAACTGTTCCTGAACCTGGTGCTGTGGGTCCTGAGGCTCCTGTACCTCCTTCCTGATGGTTGAGGGGTAATAACTGTTCCTGAACCTGGTGGTGTGGGTCCTGAGGCTCCTGTACCTCCTTCCTGATGATTGAGAGGTAATAACTCTCCCTGACCCTGGTAGTGTGGGTCCTGAGGCTCCTGTACCTTCCTGATGGTTGAGGGGTGATAACTGTCCCTGAACCTGGTGGTGTGGGTCCTGAGGCTCCTGTACCTCCTTCCTGATGGTTGAGGGGTGATAACTGTCCTTGAACCTGGTGGTGGGTCCTGAGGCTCCTGTACCTCCTTCCTGATGGTTGAGGTGTAATAACTGTTCCTGAACCTGGTGGTGTGGGTCCTGAGGCTCCTGTACCTCCTTCCTGATGGTTGAGGGGTGATAACTGTCCCTGAACCTGGTGGTGTGGGTCCTGAGGCTCCTGTACCTCCTTCCTGATGGTTGAGGGGTGATAACTGTCCTTGAACCTGGTGGTGGGTCCTGAGGCTCCTGTACCTCCTTCCTGATGGTTGAGGGGTGATAACTGTCTCTGAACCTGGTGGTGTGGGTCCTGAGGCTCCTGTACCTCCTTCCTGATGTCAGCAGTGAGAAGAGAGCACGTCCTGGGTGGTGGGGGTCCCTGATGATGGATGCTGCTTTCCTGTAGACGTGCTCAATGGTGGGGAGGGCTTTACCCGTAACGGACTGGGCCGTATCCACTACCTTTTGTAGGATTTTCCGTTCGGGGGTATTGGCGTTTCCATCCCAGGCTGTGATGCAGCCAGTCGATGTACTCTCCACCGCACATCTACAGAAGTTTGTTAGAGTTTTAGATGTGGTACCGAATCTTCGTAATTACACTTGCCTGCTGGGCTCAGTATGGACCCTCTGGAGTGACAGCACCAAGGAGTTTAAAGTTGTTGGCCCTCTCTCCACCTCTGATCTCCCAGAGAGGGCCCCTGATACCCTTCTCCTGAAGTCAACCATCAGCTCCTTGGTCCTGCTGATATTGACTAAGAGGTTGTTGCTATAGAACATAGGATAGCACAGCACAGTACAGGCCCTTCGGCCCACAATGTTGAGCCGACCCTCAAACCCTGCCTCCCATATAACTCCCCACCTTAAATTCCTCCATATACCTGTCTAGTAGTCTCTTAAACTTCACTAGTGTATCTGCCTCCACCACTGACTCAGGCAGTGCATTCCACACACCAACCACTCTCTGAGTAAAAAACCTTCCTCTAATATCCCCCTTGAACTTCCCACCCCTTACCTTAAAGCCATGTCCTCTTGTATTGAGCAGTGGTGCCCTGGGGAAGAGGCGCTGGCTATCCACTCTATCTATTCCTCTTATTATCTTGTACACCTCTATCATGTCTCCTCTCATCCTCCTTCTCTCCAAAGAGTAAAGCCCTAGCTCCCTTAATCTCTGATCATAATGCATACTCTCTAAACCAGACAGCATCCTGGTAAATCTCCTCTGTACCCTTTCCAATGCTTCCACATCCTTCCTATAGTGAGGTGACCAGAACTGGACACAATACTCCAAGTGTGGCCTAACCAGAGTTTTGTAGAGCTGCATCATTACATCGCGACTCTTAAACTCTATCCCTCGACTTATGAAAGATAACACCCCATAAGCTTTCTTAACTACCCTATCCTCCTGTGAGGCAACTTTCAGGGATCTGTGGACATGTACCCCCAGATCCCTCTGCTCCTCCACACTACCAAGTATCCTGCCATTTACTTTGTGCTCTGCCTTGGAGTTTGTCCTTCCAGTGTACCACCTCACACTTCTCCGGGTTGAACTCCATCTGCCACTTCTCAGGAAGTCTCTGTCTCTGGAGACAGCTTATCCACTGATGTCTACTATAAGCCTACTGACTCTCACAGCTATCTGGACTATTCCTCTTCTCACCCTGTCTCTTGCAAAGACGCCATCCCCTTCTCGCAATTCCTCCGTCTCCGCCGCATCTGCTCTCAGGATGAGGCTTTTCAGTCCAGGACGAGGGAGATGTCCTCCTTTTTTAAAGAAAGGGGCTTCCCTTCCTCCACTATCAACTCTGCTCTTAAACGCATCTCCCCCATTTCACGTACATCTGCTCTCACTCCATCCTCCCACCACCCCACTAGGAATAGGGTTCCCCTGGTCCTCACCTACCACCCCACCAGCCTCCGGGTCCAACATATTATTCTCCGTAACTTCCGCCACTTCCAACGGGATCCCACCACTAAGCACATCTTTCCCTCCCCCACCTCTCTGCTTTCCGCAGGGATCGCTCCCTACACAACTCCCTTGTCCATTCGTCACTCCCATCCCTCCCCACTGATCTCCCTCCTGGCACTTATCCGTGTAAGCGGAACAAGTGCTACACATGCCCTTACACTTCCTCCCTTACCACCATTCAGGACCCCAAACAGTCCTTCCAGGTGAGGCATCACTTCACCTGTGAGTCGACTGGGGTGATAGACTGCGTCCGGTGCTCCTGATGTGGCCTTCTATATATTGGCGAGACCCGACGCAGACTGGGAGACCGCTTTGCTGAACATCTACGCTCTGTCCGCCAGAGAAAGCAGGATCTCCCAGAGGCCACACATTTTAATTCCACATCCCATTCCCATTCTGACATGTCTATCCACGGCCTCCTCTACTGTAAAGATGAAGACACACTCAGGTTGGAGGAACAATACCTTATATTCCGTCTGGGTAGCCTCCAACCTGATGGCATGAACATCGACTTCTCTAACTTCCACTAATGACCCACCTCCCCCTCGTACCCCATCTGTTACTCATTTTACACACACATTCTTTCTCTCTCTCTCCTTTTTCTCCCTCTGTCCCTCTGACTATACCCCTTGCCCATCCTCTGGGTTCCCCCCTCGCTTGTCTTTCTTCCAGGACCTCCCGTCCCATGATCCTCTCATATCCCTTTTGCCAATCACCTGTCCAGCTCTCGGCTCCATCCCTCCCCCTCCTGTCTTCTCCTATCATTTTGGATCTCCCCCTCCCCCTCCAACTTTCAAATCCCTTACTCGCTCTTCCTTCAGTTAGTCCTGACGAAGGGTCTCGGCCCGAAACGTCGACTGCACTTCTTCCAACAGATGCTGCCTGGCCTGCTGCGTTCACCAGCAACTTTGATGTGTGTTGAGTCAATTTCCGGCATCTGCAGAATTCCTGTTGTTTTTCTAATTTGGAGTATTGGTTTTGGTCACCGACCTACAGGAAAGATGTAAACAGGGTTGAAAGAGTACAGAGAAAATTTACAAGGGTGTTGCCGGTTCTGGGGGACCTGAGTTATCAGGAAAGATCGAATCGGTCAAGACTTCATCCCTGGGAGTGTAGAAGATTGAGAGGAGATTTGATAGAGGTATACAAAATTATGAGGGGAATCGATAGGGTAAATGCAAGCAGAGTTTTCCCACTCTCAGGTGGGACAACAACCAGAGGTCAGGGGTGAAGGGTGAAAGGTGAGAGGTTTAAGGGGAACGTGGAGGGGAAAGTTCTTCACTCAGAGGGAGGAGAGGCAGCACATCCCGACCCTCCCAGAGGGAGCAGGGGTGGAGGGGAGTGGGCAGCTTCCAGTTCCTCGCTGTCAAGATCTCTGAGGACCTGTCCCGGCTCCCGACGTGTCGGCGCGGCCGCGAAGAAGGCAAGACGGCGGCTGTGTTTCCAGCAGGAGGTTGAGAAGATTTGGTACCTGACCGAAGATTCTGGCAAATCATAGAAACATAGTAACATAGAAAATAGGTGCAGGAGTAGGCCATTCGGCCCTTCGAGCCTGCACCGCCATTCAGTATGATCATGGCTGATCATCCAACTCAGAACCCCGCCCCAGCCTTCCCTCCATACCCCCTGATCCCTTTAGCCACAAGGGCCATATCTAACTCCCTCTTAAATATAGCCAATGAACCGGCCTCAACTGTTTCCTGTGGCAGAGAATTCCACAGATTCACCACTCTCTGTGTGAAGAAAAGTTTTTCCTCATCTCAGTCCTAAAAGGCTTCCCCTTTATCCTCAAACTGTGACCCCTCGTTCTGGACTTCCCCAACATCGGGAACAATCTTCCTGCATCTAGCCCGTCCAATCCCTTTAGGATTTTATACGTTTCAATAAGATCTCCCATCAATCTTCTACATTCCAACGAGTATAAGCCTAATCGATCCAGTCTTTCATCATATGAAAGTCCTGCCATCCCAGGAATCAATCTGGTGAACCTTCTTTGTACTCCCTCTATGGCACGGATGTCTTTCCTCAGATTAGGGGACCAAAACTGCACACGATACTCCAGGTGTGGTCTCACCAAGGCCTTGTACAACTGCAGTAGTACCTCCCTGCTCCTGTACTCGAATCCTCTCGCTATAAATGCCAGCATACCGTTCGCCTTTTTCACCGCCTGCTGTACCTGCATGCCCACTTTCAATGACTGGTGTATAATGACACCCAGGTCTCGTTGCACCTCCCCTTTTCCTAATCGGCCACCATTCAGATAATAATCTGTTTTCCTGTTCTTGCCACCAAAGTGGATAACCTCACATTTATCCATATTAAATTGCATCTGCCATGAATTTGCCCACTCACCCAACCTATCCAAGTCACCCTGCATCCTCTTAGCATCCTCCTCACAGCTAACACTGCCGCCCAGCTTCGTGTCATCCGCAAACTTGGAGATGCTGCATTTAATTCCCTCATCCAAGTCATTAATATATATTGTAAACAACTGGGGTCCCAGCACTGAGCCTTGCGGTACCCCACCAGTCACTGCCTGCCATTCTGAAAAGGTCCCGTTTATTCCCACTCTTTGCTTCCTGTCTGCTCACCAATTCTCCACCCACACCAATACCTTACCCCCAATACCATGTGCTTTAAGTTTGCACACTAATCTCCTGTGTGGGACCTTGTCAAAATCTCTACAGATGGACCAGGGGGCAGCATTCTGACGGGCTGCATCGCTGTTTGGGATGGAGGGGGTGGGGCGGGGGTGGGAATGGAGATAGACGAAAAAAGGCGGCCCCCATCTCCCGGGACATGCCCCCTTCTCCTTGCTACGGGTCGGGGAGGGGGTACGGGAGCCCGAAGGCACACACTCAACGATTCAAGAGCAGTTTCTTCCCCACCACCATCCCATCCCGGAATGGGTAACGGGCCAAGAAACACGACCTCACCGTGTTTGAACCACTTTTACATCTAAAAACTGAATGACATATACTTTAATTCGCACGTTTTTATAATTATGCATTGCGATGGGCTGCAACAGCGGAACAGCGAATTTCACCACCAATACCAGAGACTTTAAAGCTGCTTCTGATTAAATCTCTGCAAGAGGTGAATCTCACGGCGGTGTATTCTGACAATGGAGGGAGATTCACTCTGTGTCTGACCCCGGGAGTGTGTGATGGGACGGTGCGGAGAGAGATTCGCTCTGTGTCTGACACCGGGAGTGTGTGATGGGACGGTACGGAGGGAGATTCACTCTGTGTCTGACCCCGGGAGTGTGTGATGGGACGGTGTGGAGGGAGATTCGCTCTGTGTCTGACACCGGGAGTGTGTGATGGGACGGTGAGGAGGGAGATTCACTCTGTGTCTGACCCCGGGAGTGTGTGATGGGACGGTGCGGAGGGAGATTCACTCTGTGTCTGACCCCGGGAGTGTGTGATGGGACGGTGCGGAGGGAGATTCACACTGTGTCTGACCCCGGGAGTGTGTGATGGGACGGTGCGGAGGGAGATTCACTCTGTGTCTGACCCCGGGAGTGTGTGATGGGACAGTGAGGAGGGAGATTCACTCTGTGTCTGACCCCGGGAGTGTGTGATGGGACGGTGCGGAGGGAGATTCACTCTGTGTCTGACCCCGGGAGTGTGTGATGGGACGGTGCGGAGGGAGATTCACACTGTGTCTGACCCCGGGGAGTGTGTGATGGGACGGTACGGAGGGAGATTCACTCTGTGTCTGACCCCGGGAGTGTGTGATGGGACGGTGCGGAGGGAGATTCACACTGTGTCTGACCCCGGGAGTGTGTGATGGGACGGTACGGAGGGAGATTCACTCTGTGTCTGACCCCGGGAGTGTGTGATGGGACGGTGCGGAGGGAGATTCACTCTGTGTCTGACCCCGGGAGTGTGTGATGGGACGGTGTGGAGGGAGATTCACTCTGTGTCTGACCCTGGGAGTGTGTGATGGGACGGTGCGGAGGGAGATTCGCTCCGTGTCTGACCCCGGGAGTGTGTGATGGGACGGTGTGGAAAGAGATTCACTCTGTGTCTGACCCTGGGAGTGTGTGATGGGACGGTGTGGAGGGAGATTCACTCTGTGTCTGACCCCGGGAGTGTGTGATAGGACGGTGCGGAGGGAGATTCACTCTGTCTGACCCCGGGAGTGTGTGATGGGACGGTGCGGAGGGAGATTCACTCCGTGCCTGACCCCGGGAGTGTGTGATGGGACGGTGCGGAGGGAGATTCACTCTGTGTCTGACCCCGGGAGTGTGTGATGGGACGGTGTGGAGGGAGATTCACTCTGTGTCTGACCCCGGGAGTGTGTGATGGGACGGTGTGGAGGGAGATTCACTCTGTGTCTGATCCCGGGAGTGTGTGATGGGACGGTGCGGAGGGAGATTCACTCTGTGTCTGACCCTGGGAGTGTGTGATGGGACGGTGCGGAGGGAGATTCGCTCCGTGTCTGACCCCGGGAGTGTGTGATGGGACGGTGTGGAAAGAGATTCACTCTGTGTCTGACCCTGGGAGTGTGTGATGGGACGGTGTGGAGGGAGATTCACTCTGTCTGACCCCGGGAGTGTGTGATGGGAAGGTGCGGAGGGAGATTCACTCCGTGCCTGACCCCGGGAGTGTGTGATGGGACGGTGCGGAGGGAGATTCACTCTGTGTCTGACCCCGGGAGTGTGTGATGGGACGGTGTGGAGGGAGATTCACTCTGTGTCTGACCCCGGGAGTGTGTGATGGGACGGTGTGGAGGGAGATTCGCTCTGTGTCTGATCCCGGGAGTGTGTGATGGGACGGTGCGGAGGGAGATTCAGTCTGTGTCTGACCCCGGGAGTGTGTGATGGGACGGTGCTGAGGGAGACTCACACTGTCTGACCTGGGAGTATGTGATGGGACGGTGTGGAGGGAGATTCGCTCTGTGTCTGACACCGGGAGTGTGTGACGGGACGTTGTGGAGGGAGATTCACTCTGTGTCTGACCCCGGGAGTGTGTGATGGGACGGTGTGGAGGGAGATTCACTCTGTGTCTGACCCCGGGAGTGTGTGATGGGACGGTGCGGAGAGAGATTCACTCTGTGTCTGACCCTGGGAGTGTGTGATGGGACGGTGTGGAGGGAGATTCGCTCTGTGTCTGATCCCGGGAGTGTGTGATGGGACGGTGCGGAGGGAGATTCACTCCGTGCCTGACCCCGGGAGTGTGTGATGGGACGGTGCGGAGGGAGATTCACTCTGTGTCTGACCCCGGGAGTGTGTGATGGGACGGTGTGGAGGGAGATTCACTCTGTGTCTGACCCCGGGAGTGTGTGATGGGACGGTGCGGAGGGAGATTCACTCTGTGTCTGATCCCGGGAGTGTGTGATGGGACGGTGCGGAGGGAGATTCACTCCGTGCCTGACCCCGGGAGTGTGTGATGGGACGGTGTGGAGGGAGATTCACTCTGTGTCTGACCCTGGGAGTGTGTGATGTGACGGTGTGGAGGGAGATTCACTCTGTGTCTGACCCCGGGAGTGTGTGATGGGACGGTGTGGAGGGAGATTCGCTCTGTGTCTGATCCCGGGAGTGTGTGATGGGACGGTGTGGAGGGAGATTCACTCCGTGCCTGACCCTGGGAGTGTGTGATGGGACGGTGTGGAGGGAGATTCACTCCGTGCCTGACCCTGGGAGTGTGTGATGGGACGGTGTGGAGGGAGATTCACTCTGTGTCTGACCCCGGGAGTCTGTGACGGGACGGTGTGGAGGGAGATTCACTCTGTGTCTGACCCCGGGAGTGTGCGATGGGACGGTGTGGAGGGAGATTCACTCTGTGTCTGACACCGGGAGTGTGTGACGGGACGGTGCGGAGGGAGATTCACTCTGTGTCTGACCCCAGGAGTGTGTGATGGGACGGTGCGGGGGGAGATTCACTCTGTGTCTGACCCTGGGAGTGTGTGATGGGACGGTGCGGAGAGAGATTCACTCTGTGCCTGACCCCGGGAGTGTGTGATGGGACGGTGTGGAGGGAGATTCACTCTGTCTGACCCCGGGAGTGTGTGATGGGACGGTGCGGAGGGAGATTCACTCTGTGTCTGACCCCGGGAGTGTGTAATGGGACGGTGCGGAGGGAGATTCACTCTGCCTGACCCCGGGAGTGTGTGATGGGACGATGCGGAGGGAGATTCACTCTGTGTCTGACCCCGGGAGTGTGTGATGGGACGGTGCGGAGGGAGATTCAGTCTGTGTCTGACCCCGGGAGTGTGTGATGGGACGGTGCTGAGGGAGACTCACACTGTCTGACCCGGGAGTATGTGATGGGACGGTGTGGAGGGAGATTCGCTCTGTGTCTGACACCGGGAGTGTGTGACGGGACGTTGTGGAGGGAGATTCACTCTGTGTCTGACCCCGGGAGTGTGTGATGGGACGGTGCGGAGGGAGATTCGCTGCGTGTCTGACCCCGTGAGTGTGTGATGGGACGGTGCGGAGGGAGATTCACTCTGTGTCTGACCCCGGGAGTGTGTGATGGGACGGTACGGAGGGAGATTCACTCTGTGTCTGATCCCGGGAGTGTGTGATGGGACGGTGCGGAGGGAGATTCACTCTGTGTCTGACCCCGGGAGTGTGTGATGGGACGGTGCGGAGGGAGATTCATTCTGTGTCTGACCCCGGGAGTGTGTGACGGGACGGTGTGGAGGGAGATTCACTCTGTGTCTGACCCCGGGAGTGTGTGACGGGACGGTGCGAATGGAGATTCACTCTGTGTCCGACCCGGGGAGTGTCTGATGGGACGGTGCGGAGGGAGATTCACTCTGTGTCTGACCCCGGGAGTGTGTGATGAGACGGTGCGGAGGGAGATTCACTCTGTGTCTGACCCCGGGAGTATGTGATGGGACGGTGCTGAGGGAGATTCACTCTGTGTCTGACCCCGGGAGTGTGTGATGGGACGGTGCTGAGGGAGATTCACTCTGTGTCTGACTCCGGGAGTGTGTGATGGGACGGTGCGGAGGGAGATTCACTCTGTGTCTGACCCCGGGAGTATGTGATGGGACGGTGTAGAGGGAGATTCACTCTGTGTCTGACCCCGGGAGTGTGTGATGGGACGGTGCTGAGGGAGATTCACACTGTCTGACCCTGGGAGTGTGTGACGGGACGGTGTGGAGGGAGATTCACTCTGTGTCTGACCTCGGGAGTCTGTGATGGGACGGTGCGGAGGGAGATTCACTCAGTGTCTGACCCCGGGAGTGTGTGATGGGACGGTGCGGAGGGAGATTCACTCTGTGTCTGACCCTGGGAGTGTGTGATGGGACGGTGTGGAGGGAGATTCACTCTGTGTCTGACCCCGGGGAGTGAGTGATGGGACGGCGTGGAGGGAGATTCACTCTGTGTCTGACCCTGGTAGTGTGTGATGGGACGGTGCGGAGGGAGATTCACTCTGTGTCTGACCCCGGGAGTGTGTGATGGGACGGCGTGGAGGGAGATTCACTCTGTGTCTGACCCCGGGAGTGTTTGATGGGACGGTGTGGGCGGAGATTCACTCTGTGTCTGACCCCCGGGAGTGTGTGATGGGACGGTGTGGGGGGAGATTCACTCTGTGTCTGACCCCCGGGAGTGTGTGACGGGACGGTGCTGAGGGAGATTCACTCTGTGTCTGACCCCGGGAATGTGTGATGGGATGATGCTGAGGGAGATTCACACTGTCTGACCCCGGGAGTGTGTGATGGGACGGTGCGGAGGGAGATTCGCTCTGTGTCTGACACCGGGAGTGTGTGATGGGACGGTGCGGAGGGAGATTCACTCTGTGTCTGACCCTGGGAGTGTGTGACGGGAAGGTGCGGAGGGAGATTCACTCTGTGTCTGACCCCGGGAGTGTGTGATGGGACGGTGAGGAGGGAGATTCACTCTGTGTCTGACCCCGGGAGTGTGTGACGGGACGGTGCGGAGGGAGATTCACTGTGTGTCTGACCCCGGGAGTGTGTGATGGGACGGTGCGGGGGGAGATTCACTCTGTGTCTGACCCCGGGAGTGTGTGACGGGACGGTGCGGAGGGAGATTCACTCTGTGTCTGACCCCGGGAGTGTGTGATGGGACGGTGCGGAGGGAGATTCACTCTGTGTCTGACCCCGGGAGTGTGTGATGGGACGGTGTGGAGGGAGATTCACTCTGTGTCTGACCCCAGGGGTGTGTGATGGGACGGTGTGGAGGGAGATTCACTCTGTGTCCGACCCCGGGACTGGTGATTGGTAATCTTCGTTCAAACCAACAGATGGAGCCAAAGTTATTTTTATTGTAAAAAATATCGGTCTGTTATCCTTGAATTCGGGTCTCACAAATTGGCTGCGACTTCAGAAACCCCTGGATTAGATTCCTGCCTGTAACCCACTCCCGGGGATCTGTTATTCTATATATAAACCACCCGACCCCCTGGATTAGATCCCAGCCTGTAACCCACTCCCGGGGATCTGTTACTCTATATATAAACCCCCCGAACCCCTGGATTAGATCCCGGTCTGTAACCCACTCCCGGGGATCTGTTATTCGATATATAAACCCCCCGAACCCCTGGATTAGATCCCAGTCTGAGATCCACTCCCGGGGATCTGTTATTCTATATATAACCCCCCCCCGAACCCCTGGATTAGATCCCAGTCTGCAACCCACTCCCGGGGATCTGTTATTCGATATATAAACCACCCGAACCATGGATTAGATCCCAGTCTGTGACCCACTCCCGGGGATCTGTTATTCTATATATAACCCCCCCGAACCCCTGGATTAGATCCCAGCCTGTAACCCACTCCCGGGGATCTGTTATACTACATTATAAACACCCGAACCCCTGCTTTAGATCCCAGTCTTTAACCCACTCCCGGAGATCTGTTATTCTTTATATAAACCCCCCGAAGCTCCGGATACGATCCCAGTCTGTAACCCACTCTCAGGGATCAGTTATTCTATATATAAACTCCCCTGAACCCCTGGATCAGATCCCAGCCTGTAACCCACTCCCGGGGATCTGTTATTCTATATATAAACCCCCGAACCCCTGGATTAGATTCCAGTCTGTAACCCACTCGCGGGGATCTGTTATTCTATATATAACCCCCCTGAACCCCTGGATTAGATTCCTGCCTGTTACCCACTCCCGGGGATCTGTTATTCTATATATAAACCCCCCAAACCCCTGGATTAGATCCCAGTCTGTAACCCACCCCCAGGGATCTGTTATTCTATATGTAAAACCACCTGAAACCCTGGATTAGATTCCAGTCTGTAACCCACTCCCGGGGATCTGTTATTCTATATATAAACCCCCCGAACCCCTGGATTAGATCCCAGTCTGTAACCCACTCCCGGGGATCTGTTATTCGATATATAAACCCCCCAAACCCCTGGATTAGATCCCAGCCTGTAACCCGCTCCCGGGGATCTGTTATTCTATATATAACCCCCCCCCCCCGAACCCCTGGATTAGATCCCAGTCTGTAACCCACTCCCGGGGATCTATTATTCTATATATAAACTCCCCGAACCCCTGGATTAGATCCCAGCCTGTAACCCACTCCTGGGGATCTGTTATTCTACATTATAAACCCGCGAACCCCTGGTTTAGATCCCAGTCTGTAACCCACTCCCGGAGATCTGTTATACTTTATATAAACCCCCCGAAGCTCTGGATACGATCCCAGTCTGTAACCCACTCTCAGGGATCAGTTATTCTATATATAAACCCCCCTGAACCCCTGGATTAGATTCCAGTCTGTAACCCACTCGCGGGGATCTGTTATTCTATATAAAACCCACCCCCCGAACCCCTGGATTAGATTCCTGCCTGTTACCCACTCCCGGGGATCTGTTATTCTATATATAAACCCCCCTGAACCCGTGGATTAGATCTCAGTCTGTAACCCACTCCCGGGGATCTGCTATTCTATATATAAACCCCCCTGAACCCCTGGATTAGATCCCAGTCTGTAACCCACTCCCGGGGATCTGTTATTCTATATATAAACTCCCCAAACCTCTGGATTATATCCCAGCCTGTAACGCACTCCCGGGGATCTATTATTCTATATATACCCCCCCCCCAGAACGCCTGGATTAGATCCCTGTCTGTAACCCACTCCAGGGGATCTGTTATTCTACATTATAAACCCCCGAACCCCTGGATTAGATCCTAGTCTGTAACCCACTCCCGGGGATCTGTTATTCTATATATAACACCCATCCCCGCGATCCCCTGGAGTGGATCCCAGTCTGTAACCAACTCCCGGGGATCTGTTATTCTATATATAAACCCCCCCCCCCGAACCCCTGGATCAGATCTCAGTCTGTAACCCAATCCCGGGGATCTGTTATTTTATATATAAACCCCCTGAACCCCTGGATTAGATTCCAGTCTGTAACCCACTCCCGGGGATCTGTTATTCTATATATAAAACCTCTGACCCCTAGATTAGATCCCAGTCTGTAACCCACTCCCGGGGATCTGTTATTCTATATATAAACCCCCCGAACCCCTGGATCAGATCCCAGTCTGTAACCCACTCCCGGGATCTGTTATTCTATATATAAACCCCTCGAACCCCTGCATTAGATCCCAGTCTGTAACCCACTCCCGGGGATCTGTTACTCTATATATAACCCCCCCGCCTGAACCCCTGGATCAGATCCCAGTCTGTAACCCACTCCCGGGGATCTGTTATTCTATATATAAACCCCCCCTGAACCCCTGGATTAGATCCCAGTCTGTAACCCACCCCCAGGGATCTGTTATTATATATATAAAACCCCCTGAAACCCTGGATTAGATTCCAGTCTGTAACCCACTCCCGGGGTCTGTTATTCTATATATAAACTCCCCAAACCTCTGGATTATATCCCAGCCTGTAACGCACTCCCGGGGATCTATTATTCTATATATACCCCCCCCCCGAACGCCTGGATTAGATCCCAGTCTGTAACCCACTCCAGGGGATCTGTTATTCTACATTATAAACCCCCGAACCCCTGGATTAGATCCCAGTCTGTAACCCACTCCCGGAGATCTGTTATTCTTTATATAAACCCCCCGAAGCTCTGGATACGATCCCAGTCTGTAACCTACTCTCAGGGATCTGTTATTCTATATATAACCCCCCACTAACCCCTGGATTAGATCCCAGTCTGTAACCCAATCCCGGGGATCTGCGATTCTGTATATAAACCCCCCGAACCCCTGGATTAGATCCTAGTCTGTAACCCACTCCCGGGGATCTGTTATTCGATATATAACACCATTCCCCGCGATCCCCTGGAGTGGATCCCAGTCTGTAACCAACTCCCGGGGATCTGTTATTCTATATATAAACCCCCCCCCCGAACCCCTGGATCAGATCTCAGTCTGTAACCCAATCCCGGGGATCTGTTATTTTATATATAAACCCCCTGAACCCCTGGATTAGATTCCAGTCTGTAACCCACTCCCGGGGATCTGTTATTCTATATATAAACCCTCTGACCCCTAGATTAGATCCCAGTCTGTAACCCACTCCCGGGGATCTGTTATTCTATATATAAACCCCCCGAACCCCTGGATCAGATCCCAGTCTGTAACCCACTCCCGGGATCTGTTATTCTATATATAAACCCCTCGAACCCCTGGATTAGATCCCAGTCTGTAACCCACTCCCGGGGATCTGTTACTCTTTATATAACCCCCCCCTGAACCCCTGGATCAGATCCCAGTCTGTAACCCACTCCCGGGGATATGTAATTCTATATATAAACCCCCCCTGAACCCATGGATTAGATCCCAGTCTGTAACCCACTCCCAGGGATCTGTTATTCTATATATAAACCCCCCGAACCCCTGGATTAGATCCCAGTCTGTAACCCACTCCCAGGGATCTGTTATTTGATATATAACCCCTCCGAACCCTGGATTAGATCCCAGTCTGTAACCCACTCCCGGGGATCTGTTATTCCATGTATAAACCCCCTGAACCCCTGGATGAGATCCCGGTCTGTAACACACTCCTGGGGATCCTTTATTCTATGTATAAACCCCCTGAACCCCTCGATTAGATCCCAGCCTGTGACCCACTCATGGGGATCTGTTATTCTATATATAAACCCCTGTCTCTCCAGATTAGATCCCAGTCTGTAACCCACTCCCGGGGATCTGTTATTGTATATATAAACCCCTCGAACCCCTGGATTAGATCCCAGTCTGTAACCCACTCCCGGGGATCTGTTACTCTATATATAAACACCCGCCCCCGAACCCCTGGATTAGATTCCAGTCTGTAACCCAATCCCGGGGATCTGTTATTTTATATATAAACCCCCTGAACCCCTGGATTAGATTCCAGTCTGTAACCCACTCCCGGGGATCTGTTATTCTATATATAAAACCTCTGACCCCTAGATTAGATCCCAGTCTGTAACCCACTCCCGGGGATCTGTTATTCTATATATAAACCCCCCGAACCCCTGGATCAGATCCCAGTCTGTAACCCACTCCCGGGATCTGTTATTCTATATATAAACCCCTCGAACCCCTGCATTAGATCCCAGTCTGTAACCCACTCCCGGGGATCTGTTACTCTATATATAACCCCCCCACCTGAACCCCTGGATCAGATCCCAGTCTGTAACCCACTCCCGGGGATCTGTTATTCTATATATAAACCCCCCCTGAACCCCTGGATTAGATCCCAGTCTGTAACCCACCCCCAGGGATCTGTTATTATATATATAAAACCCCCTGAAACCCTGGATTAGATTCCAGTCTGTAACCCACTCCCGGGGTCTGTTATTCTATATATAAACTCCCCAAACCTCTGGATTATATCCCAGCCTGTAACGCACTCCCGGGGATCTGTTATTCTATATATAAACCCCCCCCCCCGAACGCCTGGATTAGATCCCAGTCTGTAACCCACTCCAGGGGATCTGTTATTCTACATTATGAACCCCCGAACCCCTGGATTAGATTCCAGTCTGTAACCCACTCCCGGAGATCTGTTATTCTTTATATAAACCCCCCCGAAGCTCTGGATACGATCCCAGTCTGTAACCTACTCTCAGGGATCTGTTATTCTATATATAACCCCCCACTAATCCCTGGATTAGATCCCAGTCTGTAACCCAATCCCGGGGATCTGCGATTCTGTATATAAACCCCCCGAACCCCTGGATTAGATCCTAGTCTGTAACCCACTCCCGGGGATCTGTTATTCTATATATAACACCATTCCCGGCGATCCCCTGGAGTGGATCCCAGTCTGTAACCAACTCCCGGGGATCTGTTATTCTATATATAAACCCCCCCCCCCGAACCCCTGGATCAGATCTCAGTCTGTAACCCAATCCCGGGGATCTGTTATTTTATATATAAACCCCCTGAACCCCTGGATTAGATTCCAGTCTGTAACCCAATCCCGGGGATCTGTTATTTTATATATAAACCCCCTGAATCCCTGGATTAGATTCCAGTCTGTAACCCACTCCCGGGGATCTGTTATTCTATATATAAACCCTCTGACCCCTAGATTAGATCCCAGTCTGTAACCCACTCCCGGGGATCTGTTATTCTATATATAAACCCCCCGAACCCCTGGATCAGATCCCAGTCTGTAACCCACTCCCGGGATCTGTTATTCTATATATAAACCCCTCGAACCCCTGGATTAGATCCCAGTCTGTAACTCACTCCCGGGGATCTGTTACTCTATATATAACCCCCCCCCCTGAACCCCTGGATCAGATCCCAGTCTGTAACCCACTCCCGGGGATCTGTTA